>NC_092426.1:7059780-7359966 GCF_036169615.1 Heliangelus exortis | reverse complement strand
CAAAGTGGGTGCCAAATTAAATGTAAAGCAAAGGCAAATGCATAATAAAATTGCTCAATGACTGTTTTTTATCTTCCTTTCCTTGGCCTAACTAAAAGTCTCTGGATCCATGGTCTACTTGAGAACTAAGGTACTTAAATCTAACCTGCTTTTCCACTTCACCCACATCATCAGTGTTTCATGAGCAACTTCAAGGTGAAGGCAGTGTATTTACACAAAATAATAAATTCAAATAGAAATGATACATCAGGGAATTCCTTTCTTTTGATCACAAGTGCATTTCTTTGCAGTTTCTGGTTACTCCCTATTTAGAAGGAAAGCACAATATAAAGTGGATTACAGTCTCTATATTGTTTTCCTCATGAAACCCACACATTTTTAATCCCAGGGTAAAGTCACAAAACAAATCAGGAATATTTAATTCCTTCCAGTTTTCCAGACAAATCAGTAGGAAAAGAGACTCAGCCCCTCTCAAACAATACACTTCTCATAAATGGCAAATTAAGGATGGCATAAAGCTCACCCAGAAATCTGTCAGAGCACTGAACTGCTGAAACATGTTTAAGAACTTCTGATTTTAGAGGAAGGCCCTTTCACTAAAATATTATGCCACTGTCTCCAATTTTAACTATTACTCACACACACATTCTGTGACCAATGAGATATGATAGATATTTAATAGGCATATAGATAAAGTCTTTCTTTACTCTCTTAATTTGTATTTTTTTCACACTCCATTAAGCTTAGAAAATTAAGAGAATTAATTTAGAGACCTACTTTAATTTCTAGCTCTTTCTTCATTAAGAACTTCTTATAAAAATTCATATACTCCAATCCATCAAAAGCTTAACACTCCGAATTTAGAACCATATGACATTTGCATTCATAAAACCTAATTTTATGAGTCCTTAGAATGGTGAATAAACAAAAATGCCCTTTTAAAAGGATGTCTCTGGCTTGAACTGGAATTGATGCAGCTTTAAAGCTTCCCATATCAACTTTGGCCTCTTGTCCCCTCCTTAATTTAAAAGGATCATACTGAAAAACAGTATTTGCCCCAAATTCTCCCCCAGTGTAAGAGTAACAATTTTACTATAGACTTTCATGAGACTTGTGCTCTCATGTATTTTGATCATATATTAACATTTTCTAAACTTGAGGCAATCACTAGGTTTGAACATCAGTACCTGGTACAAAGAGGGGTGTCAATCTCTGACAGAGAGGATATTTTAATATCTGCATACCCCAATAGTTTTTACCATATTATTTTACAATCAGTTTACATTTAACAGAAGAAATTTACAAATATATGGGGACCTGCCAGTGATTTGGGGTTTTGTTGTTTTTGTGTGTTTGGTTGGTTGGGTTGGGTTTTCTTTTGGCTTTATATATTAAAAAAAAACCCAATAAGATTCTTCAGTAGGAGGACATCCTTCAGACAAAACGTATGTGTTCACCAAGGCACTGAAAAAAACCCACAACCAAAATTAAAATAAAAAAAACCCCAATGTTTTTACCCTTAAGGTTTTAGAGAGAACTTAACATACTGTAAGATGTCCTTTACCAATAGTTAATTTCTGCCATTGTTACATAAGACTTTTTATTAGTTAAAAGGGGCATTTGAAGAGGCTTCTAATTATTCAGTTAAATCTTTCTATAAAGATCCTTTCACTCTTTGCCCTTCACAGTATTTTTTTGGAGACAGGCTTTTCATTTCACATCTGTCAGTCATCAAATGCTGATTTCAAAGGGACACTTCCATAGGGACTCTTATCCTTTCAGAATTTCATCTTGCTTTCACATCATGCTTGATGTGTTCACAAATACCAATATACTGGTGCTTTTAGAAATAACAACAAACACCTCCTTTCCAGTGACACAGGAATTCAGCTCTTCATCAGTTTTACACCTTCCAGAATTTTAAACTCTCTTTGGGAAATAAGGCATCTCCCATTCATACAGTTACCAGGTCACTTTACCTTCTGGGCAGTGACAAAAATGAAAGCTGCAATCATTCAATGAGTGCTTTTGCTTGACCATAATTTCCATATATTTATAAATCAATATTCTATCACCGTGAGCAATTTCCAAAAAGACTTTTCAAGATCATGGTGTGGCATTCTGGAAAAAATATTGCAAATGGTGACAGTGTTTAAGGTCTTCTGTCTTTTAGGAAGACAAAGACTGGGCAGTTGGAACACGATGAGAATTCACACTGTGAAACATCCATGGCTTCTTGCCTAAATAATTAAGCAAGCATGAAAAGCAAATGAGTTTTTAAGGAGAGTGTCTGTTGCTGGGGAAAGAGGCACCTGTGGTTATTTGATTCATTATTAACATTTCTAGTATAGTAATGCCTGAAGGTCCCAACCAGGTTGTTTAAATTAACTCAATCAACATAGCAATTTGCATAGGGGCAATAAAGGCAAATGCAGTCAACATGATATTAACTTTAAATGAACAAAGGGTATTAAAAACTGAGGCAAATGAGTACCGTCTGTAAGAAATGCTGTTTTACCCTGCCCTACACAACAAACTGAAACTTCTTACTTTTTGATGCATACTGCAACCAGAACATTAGATTTAACTTCAAAAGACAACTCTCAAAACTACAAACATGTACCAAACCCAGCTAGTCTGACTGCAGTTCAACCAGAGACACAAATCCAAATCAAGCAACTTCCTCTCATGCTACACTTGAAAGAGTTGCCTTCAAGTTCTGGGGGCTCTGAAGGGAGAGCCTACTTTTGCTAATCACATATGCAGTAACCCTAGCATTATTCCTTCAGCACCACAGCTGTACAATAAACATTATCATACCAATTATGCAAGAAAGTCAGGAAGTCATTTGCACCAAGCATAGAGGAGGAGAAGGCCAATGCCACCCTTCAAAAAAATAAGTAAAATCAACAATTGTATGAGAATAAGTGACAATAAAAACCCTTCTGGACAATAGAGTATTTTCACTTGACAAGATTAATTGAAGAGATGAAAACAGGGAATGAGAGTTGTGCTTGAAGTGGAGGAGAGATGGAGGACTAGATCAAGCAGGGACCAGTTACCAATATTCACTTCTTGCACATCCCCTTCCCTTACCTAGAATCAGTATAGTTCAGGTTAGAATGGATCTCACCAGGTCTCCAGCCCAACCTCCTGCTCAAAGCAGGGTGAGCTACAAGAAAGACCAGGTTGCTCAGGATCTGGAAAATTCTATAGACACAGACTACAAAACTTCTCTAAGCAACCTATTCCAAAGTTTGACTGTCCTCATGGTGAAAAACCTCTTCTTGATACCAAGTCAAAACATCTCCTTTTAATTATGCCCATTGCTGCAAATCCTCCTGCCGTGCATTCCGTTCAGATCCCAGCTCTGTCTAACATCTTTTCAGTAAGAATTATCCTTGCTTGACAGCAGGACACACCACAAGGCACACTAAAAATTATGTTCTACTAGGCTAAAACTGGAGATCAAAGCACCGCCAACACCTCTTTCCAAAGCCTTTTATGACCACATCACGAAGACCCTGAGACTGGAAATTACAAGAGGCTAAAAAAGAAACTGCCCTTTCCCAGGATGAGAAAGGCAGAGTTTCACCACACTGAAATCAAAACTTCAGCCAATTAGTTCTTCAGGTGGAAGGACTGACGTGCTCTGAAACAGATGAGCAAACTGAAGTGTTCAAAAGTTGGGCCAAGGCGAGACAAGGTTCACAGCTCTCCCACGTAAGTGAGGTCTGTTGCTTAGATTGGGCGAACAAAAAGGCAAACAAAAGGCCTGATTACAGACCTCTCCAAAGATTTTATTTGCAAGTAAAATGCAGTATCTGAAAATATAAGCAAATACTTTCCCTGTCACAGACTGATGACTGATCTACCTTCCAACTCAATCAAGATGCAGCCTCTGCACAAGGAAGGAGCCAGATTTGTAGCAGTGGTCTGGACATTTTCAGTTTATTTCAGGTAATGGTTTAAAGTCTAAATGTACCAGAAGCATATTGATTCTGACAACACTTTCAAGAGGAGGTTTGTGAGACATAGGGCATATTTCACCTCAAGTTAAAATGAGAGAAAAAAATACCAAAGAAATTGCCTTTTCGATTAAATACACACAAAAATAAAAGTTAAAAAACCAACCAAATCAAACAGAACAAAAAAGCAACTAACCACAAGAAAACCAACCATATATATAAAAAAAAAAAAACAAAAAAACACCACACAAAACCCCCCACACTCAGCATTTTGGCTTTTTCTAAGATGATAGCAATTTGAAAATCCAAAGCCCATTATGAGATGTAGCAGTTCACCAGTGGAACAAAATAAACACAACTCAATCATCAGCATAAGAGGGAAACTGATAAGAATTCTTAAACAGATTGTCATCAACTGCGAAAAGTATCCCCCTCTGCTGGGAAGTTTCAGCTGCATAATACTACTCTAAAAGCATATTACACTATAGGGGACAGAGGTTTTTTCAATTTTATTTTTATGGAGAATGGGTCCAAATCATAAAACACCTCAATAAAAAGGTTGTACAAGAAATACAGACCAGAGCCTAGGAGGACACACAGTTTCCTTTCCCTTTTTTCTTTTTCTAAAGTTAAAACAACAACAGAGAAGAAACACAAATATGTGAGGTAATTAAACAAATACTGAGTTGCAGGTAACATCAGATTCAAATCTCCTTAATCTTATTTTTAGCTACCACCTTTCCCATGTTGCAAGCTGAAGAGGTGTTGGCTGTTCCAGCACTTGCAACACATTGGTTGAAACTCATTGCTGAGGAGGGTTCCATAAGTGGGATGCAGAATGGCACAGCTGATATTGCTTCCAAGATGGCAAAAGGAAGCCATGGATGACTTTTTTCACAGGCTTTCATTGATCTTTTTTAGTGGTAGATGGAGTTAAAGCTTACTCTTTGTTTTGCTTTTCAATGAAGCAATACACAACGGGATGTTACTCTTTTTTTTTTTTCCTCAAATCCACTAAAATCTATTTCAAGGTGTTCTGCATTTCAGGCAGAAGTTTCCATGAAGATACTCCCTAAGGATGTTTCTTTCAGTAATTTTCTTGGAAAAAATCCTGCAGTCACATGATTAGGAGCCCTGCAGGTCACTTCATTTCTTGCAGCAACTAAGCTGCATCAAATAGAAAATGTTGAAGAAAACACCTCAACATTTGCTAGAAGCATCTAGAGTTGGGGAGGGTCTGCAGTATTTTGTTTCTTAGATTTTCAGATGTGATTTTTTTCTGATATAAAATTGACACATTTCTCATTTTACCAAGAAAAACAATTACCTGAATCAGTGTGACCTATTTTGCACAGATAAGGTTGAACAAGTTAAATATTTTGAAAAAAAAATAAAAAATACCACTGCCACTACTACTACTGTTAGCAACCTTTCTTTAATGATGCTCATATCCCAAGTTCAGGATGGGAGAGCTGTACTTGGGAAAAAAAAGCACTTCGAGGTATTGTAGTACCATCTAATGAGCTAATTGCTTTCCTTTTTTTGGCACTCAATCACACCAATCTGTGGGTAAAGGCTGATCTAATGCAGATTGTGCTGAAGTTTTCTGCCTGAGCCATAAATGTTTTGCCATCAAGATTTTTTTGTCTGTTTGTTTTGGTTGCGTTTAAAAAAAAACAACAAAAAACAACTCGGAGTGGGAGAAGAATCAAGCTAGGACCAGAAAAAGTCATTTCTAAGTCCTTTAACAGGACTTTCTGGCTAACTCCAGCTAAGAATAACCTTTAAGATTCCCATTTACTCATATTCACCTTAAAGAAGCTATGAAGTAGAGCACACCAGAAGTCTCCACACAGTTAAATACATAAATACAGATCATGAGACTAAAATTTTGCATTTTTTCTCCTTGTGGGGTTTACTATTTCCCTGCTACTAATCTATTTCTGTCTCTCCTATCCCTTCAGCTACCCCTCTTTAACCTTTTAATCCTCATATGCCTCATCTCAACACCTTTTCTGGTTGTAATGTACGGAAGGGAAGAAATAATTCTTGACTGTTCCTGCTGCCAATACCTTTTTTCTTTTATAGATACAATACCTCTTCCTCTTCACACTGTGTGACTGTTCTTCTTACTGTATGTCCTGATTTCAGCTGGGATAGAGTTAATAGTTGCTGTCTGGGATTAAACCACAACACTATGATCTTTCTAGCTCATAAAATTCTTAATGAAAATCACCTGTGTTTAGAAAGAAATACACGTCCCATTCTACACATGAAGAATTTGATTATAAGTAATCAAAATAATTCAGTATGAGTTTAGAAAAAGAGAAAAAAGTTGCTAATTTTAAGAACTAAACATTCATTTGATTATTGCAATTCCAGCAGATTGCTTCAAGCAATAAATAGTCTTCAGAGGATGCCATTTACCAAGACAGCTGGGAGGACAAAAATAGATGCAACTAACCTACTCACATTGTATGTAAAACAGTTATAACATGGAGAATGAGGGTAAGAGAGCATATGTCAGTAAATCTTTCCATTTCTATGTACAAAGCAAGTATGTATTTCTCTCAAAATATATTTTATAAAAACCCCCACACCTCTGTAGTGCACTCATCCATTTACACAGTATTATCTACCAAAAATGTTACCTCTGTCTTCAACATGTGTTGCTTTAAAAATGTGTAACATCTGACCCTGTGTCACTGCAGTGACTCTGAATCCTGATGACAGGAGATCATACTAACCCTGGGTGTATTTGCAGTGTTAAAAGCAAAAATATTTTATATTTAATTTTACTGAACAATTACTCAGATTTACAAATCGAGTGATTTTTCCAATTCAGAATTTTTTAAGAGAAATGAAACCACCCCAAGCAGCCCACAGTGACAGCTCTTTGTTTCAAATTAATATTTAACAATTAGCCAAAAAGTTTCAAATAAAAGAAACAGATACTATACCTGAAGAAGATCACTGAGGTCAAGTAACATGTCTGTGAAGAAGTCAAGGAATACACATGCTTGTTGAATCTGACACTGTTTCTTAATTTCGTTTGCAACCCAAAATAAAAGGAACGAAATAAACCCAGGTTTAACTGTAAAACAACCAAATGTGAGTTAGCTGCTTGGATGCACCACTGCTGATAACAGCCTGCATCCAGCCCACAGCTGAACTCTGCCATAAATTCCTGCCAGCACCCACTGCATTTACTGCACAAGTTGCATATGTGGAGTGATGGTCTTGAAGAACAAGCCAACACCTTGAGTGCTTGCAATACTCACCACATAGTGCAGTCCAAGAAAGACCCAGTGATAGCAAAAAGCAATAATACCAGCGAGACAGAATACTCCTATTACTTATTGAAGTACTTACTCTTATTATTTATTGAAAAACAAAGCAGCATGTAAGTGTCCTGTGCCATCTTAGGGGCCCAGGATACGAGAAAAAAAGATGGAAGAGCAAACTAAGAAAATTGCAGTAAGTTTCCTGTGTGCTCTTCTATAAGGACCTATCAAAGAGCTACAAAAAGAAAGCCTCTCTTCTCTGCTCTCTTCTCTGACCAAGAAAATCCATTACCTTTGAGTTCTTAATCCATCACATCTTATGCTGCTGCAAAAATACACAGTCTACAGCCCATTACAAACACAGTTGGAACTCATAGCTAAAAACAAGCCAAAACTACAAAAAGTTTCCACATAAGTAAGCACACTCATATATCGTCATAGCAATAAAGAAAAAAGGAAAAAAACAACCCAAACAAAGCACCACCATTAAGCTTAGGTGCAAAGGTAGCTTTCTCACTCTATCAAAGTAACAAACACAATCTGGGTCTCCTATCAGCTACTCAGGTGTGGCTTACACGTTGTAAAAAGGTTCCAGTTTTACCATTAAAAGGAGTGTCCAAGTGAAGTGTGAGAGCAGGAAAGAGAGAAGCAAAGCAAGCAGACAGGTGGGGTGTATGTCAGTTTGTGTATGTAGCAATAAAAATGGGGAAAATGTCAGTATAGTTCATCATGGTAAGGCAAGAATTAGTGTAAGTTACTCCTAAAGTATGCCAGAGTAATACAGTACACACTTCTTCTAAACATTATCAGCCATGGAATAGAGCAAGTCAGACAATGCAATCAGTTTATATATAAACATTTGTCTCACTAAGAATTTTTGTCCTTGAGCATTTCTATCCTTTGTTTGCATTTAAATTTACAATATGTTAATATTATTTGGTGAAAGTTAATTTTAGCATAAGAAAAACCCAGCAAAGCTGGATATTTAATTAGCTGAAAACTCGATGTCTGTAAAAAAAAAATCCAAAATTCCTTATGCATTCTACTATGCAAGACATTACAGTAATTTTGAATGTTAACACAATGAGGAAATTGGTAACAAAAACAATTTGTAAAATATAGAACTCAGAAACTTACACAAAGCATTACTGAATTTGACACAGCTTCTTGGTCGAAGTAGTGAGAAAGGAGAAAACGGAAAAAATTTTAACATTGAAATTGCCAAGGAATCATAATATGAGTCAGCTCAAACAGACAGAAGAAGAAATCACCACACCAGTTTTATGGTTGAGAAACATTATAGGTCTGAAAATACTCCTAGCTCATTACTGACTTAAAGTGTTTGCTTATTCCATGCTCTGAGACACTAAAAAATTGTAAAAAAAAGTTTGCTAAAATTGTAACTCTTCACTGATAGATTTCATCACAATTTAAAACCAAAACCAAACAAAACCAACAAAAAATTATAGGAAGAGCAGCTCATTAGTATCTGAAGCACCAAAGTGAGCAACCAAGTGGTCCCAGAGTCTGCCTCTTGCCACTGAAAACAGAGGAGACAAAGAGACCAGTCCAGATCCCAGGTGAGCCAGTGTAACTTTCCTCACCTAGGTATTTCACAGTTATAGTAATGATATCTATACACGCAACAACTCTTCATCCACCTCAAATTGTTAAAAAACACTTGAAGAACTAAACTTAATAGCACATTAGAAGTGCTCAGGCTCTATTACTGTAAGAAAAAAAAAAAGAAAAATACAAATTTTTGTCCATGTAAAAAGAAACAGAGAGTACTGCAGGCATGAGTAACAACAAAATATTAGAGCTAAGAATATGGAAAATTCACTTGCAGGCTGCAAGTGCTCTAAATTACACTGTAGATGCTTTAACAAACAGTTGCTTTGCTCCTTAGAGCAGTTAGTTCAAATGTCCATTGAAACTGTAAGCAAAGGTCACAGTAAAAATGTGGCATTTCTGGGTTTCATTTAAGGTAGCCTCCAGCACTCACTCTCCCTGATCAGACGTGTAGCTGCTACAGCAAAGCAAAAGCAAAGGGGAAATCTAAGTCGTGCAGTGGCAATGAGTTGGCCTTTACTGGGAATATTGTGAGCACAATTATCAGCAGGAAGTAGTTGTAAAAACAGGCAGTTGTTTTCAAACTCCTGTTCAAAGTTGGAACAGTTCAGGAGAACATACAACAGCTGAAAACAACAGATAATACTTAATATGTATTCAAAAATTATACAATCATAAGATAAATGTTTTCTTTGAAGCCAAAAGAAAACAATGATACTTTACATACAGAGACTGCAAGCACATGGAAAAGTTCTAAAGGGATAGAAAGCTACTGATATTGTGGATATACCCATGCAAAATAACAGGGCATAAGCCCAACTGGACTCAGGTTAAAAAAAACAAAACAAAAACATTAGCAGTTTAAGCCACTTCTCCTTTTCTGTTTATTTTTTACGATAACCTCACAAAGATATGAGATTGACTGCCCATCATTAGAAACTTTAAAATCAAAATAAGGTAAGTCCAAAGGCTTTACTTCAAAATATTTAATTTAAGAGAATCCTTTGACCAGCATAATGCAAGAGGTCAGGCCAAGTGGCCAGAGTTCTTCTTTTCTGCCTTTTATAATCTCATAATCTGTGGATAACGTGAGAGCACCATGAATCACAGCAATAATGATCTCATTCTCAGCACCAGAGGAAACAAAAGTTCATGATTAAATGAATCGTACCGGAAACCTAAAACCCTCAATACCAAAACAAGCATGTGTTTGTCCTGCAGATAGGCCAAGATTTCACATATTCCAGCAGTTTTCAAGTACTTACATGCAGCAAAACCTCCTTGGTTTTCAATATTAACAGTTAGCAGGAGGCAAACCCACCACTGGCCAAAGTTACATATAGAGATACAGGAATAAATTGTTAAGATGCTTCTAAAATAACAACTATCATTTACAATACAGGTATTGCTCCAACTTTAAAAAAATAAATGAAAATTAATAAATCTTTATTTTAGTGTCTGATAATCTACAATAATCAGGAAACCTTCAAACCTATTATTTCATGCTACTGTATCAAAATGCTTCCACTACTAGCCTGACATCTGGGAGATACGGGCACATATGAACAGCAGAGAGAAGACAGAAAGTATTTCCTTTAGTTAGTTACTTTTCATAAGCTATCCTCAGAACTTCTTTTACTTATTTTTACAAGATTACTACAAAACCAGCCATACCACAGAAAGAGGACTAATGCTAAGGAATCATGACTACAAGACACTCATCAGAAATTTGCCATTCATGAGTCATGCTGCCCATTAATCAAAGATTACCTTTTTTCAGTTGAAGCAAAGTTTAAGCTTTGTTTCTAACAAAACCTAAAAACAAATCCTTTAGATATATAAAAAATATAAACATTAAGTCCCTCTCTGTACTCAACAAGAGCAGTTTAGCTGACTGCAAACAAAAATGCAAAGCTTAATAAGAAGACTGACTGAAAACAAGGAAAATACTAAATATTATACTAATTTTTTTTCCAGTTCTAAATGAAATATATGCAATTTCAGTGTTATGGTTCTGTATAATCTATATCAAAGATGTGAACTTCCCAGAAGCACTTACAATAAAAAATATATGGAGATAACACAAAATAGAAGGTGGACATAGAAATGGAGTAATACCAGGGTAAAAAAAACTAGTGACATCATTTGGCTGGCCTTGAACCCAGTTTTCACCTTTCAGTTCAACACCAAATTCACAAGCTTCCTTTTCCATATTTTCATATGCCAAGTGATTTCTGATAATGTCTTGCTATTGTATCTCTGCTGCTTTACAAACCTTCACCATTTAAATTAGCAATTAATTAAAGTTGAATGACAGCAGTAATTGTTTAAAGTAAACATTTCTCTTTGAAATGACAGTGAACTAAAATGATTAGAAAATAATAACCAAACCCAATTATTTTGTAGAAAACTCATTTTTGATAACTAATAAAAGCATTGCTGTGAGGCTGAAATCCTACAGAGCCAGCTTCCAAGTTTCTGAGGTTTGCAGTTTTGGGGCAAACAAGACCACATATCACAGGTTGCACTCAAGTGTACAAATAAAATCAGCATTTAACAAAACAAGCTGGTAAGCAAAAATGCCATTCTCATAAAAAGCCATCTTTATTTATATATGTAGAATAATGCATGAGAAAAAAATTAACTACATTTTGGTCCGTGGGGTTTTTTTCCTTCTTTGCAGACACAACTCTGTTTACAGCACATCTCTACTTCACGAAACTGTATTTTTCTATATTCTCTATTCCAAAATCCCCGATTTAGGGGCTAAAAGCAGTGGTGCTGTATTCCTTCCCCAGACAAAGGAGGATGTTTCTCTAGCAGTTCCCTTTCAGCACATGCAACACCTCTATCTTCACGCTGAAGACAAAGTTCACAGCAGAAATTCAGCAGCACGCAACCACCTGGGCAGATTATTAAGAAACAAGACGGGCACTGTGGGCTGCATTCAGCCTGCCTCGTGTCATGGTGTTAACTGGATGGGTTAGCAGTGGAGCTTTCTGGCTCACCTAAGATCTGAATTAGCCTCTGACACCACTTCTCACTTCTTCTGTCTCCAGCAACTGCAGACAAATTCTAGGGCAGGCAGGCTGCTGGCTGGCGCCTCAGCCTGTTAGACGGGATGGATCCAAACCTGCCAGCTACATTAACCTCCAGACTCCCCAGTGCACACACAGTTCAGTCTTTACTAAATTAATGCTGTAGCTCTTCTTAATAATTGTCTTCAGAGTCATTCCCACTCAGAGGGATGTTTTCAAAAGCACGCCAGGCTCGCTGAATATGCAGCGATTGATCAGCACTTTTGAAAACGCAGCCCCTTTGGAGAGTTGTGTCTGTCTTCAAAGGACTCTGGCAAGGCTGTGTCCCCAGTGATACTGACTTCAAGTAAATAATCTCCTTTGTGGAATATAGCAAAGTATTTACACAGTTGTATGTAAATTTACAAACGTGGAGCAACAAGATGGAAAAAAAGTGAAACAAAAATAAATAAAAAATGATTTCTTGTCACAAAGTGCATGTATAGTCAACTCTCAATTATTCAACATACCAGATGGATAAAATATTAAAAATAATCCATACTAAGCTACTGGAAGATAATCTAGTTAGTGTATTTGCTTTGGGAAAAGAAAATTTAGGCATAGAATGAAAAAATGTAAATATTAATGTAAACATTTTGAGAGACACAAGATTAACCATCAACCTGGATAAAGTGACCATGTGTAAGTAACAGTTGGATACAGTCAAAAACAGTGGCCAAGCAAGAAAGAGAGACCCCGTACCCTGAACAGTAAATTGAACAAGTGTTGGTGAGGGAAAACAAGAGAGGTTGCTAGGAGAAGCAAGGTTTAAGGAAGAACTTAAAAGAACAGTGGGGCTGGCAGACAAGAATGGGAGAGAGGCACCAGGAAAGGAGCAAAGCTCAGGCTGCAAGGGGAAGAGAAACAAAAGCAAATAGTAAAATCACTGAAGAAAACATTCTGTCTGAAAAGAGTTCAAACACATAAGCAGGTATGAAATTTCATGGCCCAAAAATCTGCACAGAATGACCATTTGATAATCAAGTGGGCATTTAAAAACAGCAGCTGGGAAGAAGGACACCAAGAGTAAAAAATTAAGAAGACTTAGAGTTCAGTTGTCTCTCTTTTCCCTGTATGTAAATGTGTAAAGGTTCCAACACTTGTACCAACAGTGAAAGAAATGTTTCACAAAACCCAAGAGACAGAGATTTGGAAGAACTCCTCTGAGATGACAGTGAGGTTTCAGCACAGCAGCAGCACACACCCAGGGAAACACAGAGCAGCTGGCTCAGACAGAGAAGCAGCAGACCCCAGGAGCAGAGAAAAAAAATCCCTGCCTCCTCAGAAGAGGCAAAGGAAAACCAGCACTGTCATGAGCTGCCCACTCTGCTTGTCAGAAAGCTCCTAACTGAAGAGTTTGGAAAGATACATAAGAAGAAAAAAAAAAATTTTAAAAATTATGTACTAGAGCTGTGGTTTGCTTGGCACTTTACACCAGCATGAATGAAGAGAACAATCTCAGTCTGCCCCAAAATGGTTTGATTCTGGCCCATCACCACTCTCTTCCTTAGGCTGCTATTTGTGCAGGAACATGGCAAATGAGCTTAGGGCAACATCCAAAATAAGTAATTTTTTTCTTCTATTTTTACCCCCTATTTTCAGCTGGATTAATTCCCTATTTCACAGGAACAAACACCTGGGCTGATAGAAGGCCTGGGAAGGACTGGGGGAGGAAAAACAAGTATTTTTTTCTCCTATTTTCATCTGGATTAATTCCCTATTTCACAGGCACAAACACCTGGGCTGATAAAAGGCCGGGGATGGACTGGGGGAGGACTGAGCAGGCAAGGGCAAAGCAAGATGACTTTTTTCTGAAGCCGTGCCAGCTCCCAGCAACTTAAAGTACTCATCAAAACTAAAGCCTGAGACAGTATCTCACAGTCACCCATCCCACCTTCTCAAATTTCTCTTGAAAGTAACAGTTTGCAGAGTTCCGCCCAGCTTGCTCCAAAACACAAAGACCTACCTTATCTGAAGGAGAAACCTTAAAACAAATAAGGAGCCAAAGCCTGAAGAATAACTGCTTTATAGTAGACCAAAATCTTATAAAACCGATAACGCCTTCCTTGTTTTAAGAACATGCACAGTTCCTGTGTAAAAGTTCATCAGAGCACTGCTCTGGCTTACTCACAGTAAACATCCAGCTATATTTTTGTCTAAAAGTAGCATTACTGTGCTCAATTAAACCAGAACAAAACCAAATTCTGTAGATACAGAGTGTTTTACATTTTCCATGCTGGAAGCCAAGCGTTACAACTTCGCTTTCATGCCCATACTGAGTCTAATGTGCTGGTATTAAGTGCTCCTCAGAGAATTATCTCAGAGACCTCTGCTGGGATGGGAGTGCAGCAGCTGCTGTACCCAACGCTGGGACACAGGAACTCAGATGCTCCTTTCTGCCAGTATCAGTGAAATTGATTTATCCATGCATAGGCATCATCCAGTATCTTAAACTTAAAACAGTCCCACTCATTTAGCAGAAAGTTTCTTACACTGGGGCCTTTCTTTTCACAGCTTCAACAACAAACATCCCTGCCACTGTGAGGCTGCTGAGTCCTTAATGGCCTTTGGTGAGAAGTCCAGTGGTAGCATGTGTTAAGTTTCCCTTTCTCAAAGGCCTTTTAAGAGAATCATATCAGCATATGTCATGTAACACAGTAACAGAATAAGCCCTTCTGGATCAGATGCCTGTAGGCACATACCTGCAGAAACCTCTTTCATTATTTGAACTGGTCACTTTTTGCCATGCACCAAAGGGAGCCCTTGTACCTAGAAAGCAGGCAGGATAGGAAAAGCTTTGTCCCTAATGCTGTGTTCCTGCTGATCAGAAAACCTCACCTCAGCAGGCAGGAGATTTCTCTGCTTGCCCACCCTCCCTCACACCTACAGCATTTTATTCTGGCTCTCTCCTGGGGCACAGCTGAGCAACACTTTGGCAAATCCTACCAAACGGCTTCATTACCAGTCTTGTGGTAATCTAAGCAAGTTTGATTCAAGGCATTGCTGTAATGCATAGTAACTTCCCCTGTCACTTGTCCTTGTTAAAGAACTTAAATACTGCATGGAGCTGAAAACTAGTTTATCAGCAGTGCTTGGAAATCAGTACAACACAGTTTCACACTGGCTGAACTCCTCAAAGGAGTCTGGTTTTATTACTAGCAAAGCATGGAGCTAAACTGATGCACTGCATTGATGGCCTGAAAAATCCTCAACTGCTTTCACTTTAAGAAATTATTACACTAAATATACCCAAAAAATTTCTACATGTTGACTGTACCAGAAACCTACAGAAGTCATAACAGCATAGAGGCATACACAATTTGGTTTTTATTAAAGTAAACTACATTTTCTAAAAGAGGTTTGCCTTCTGCTTCATAAAAACAGCAGCTTATCCCAAATGAGTTATTAATTATGCATTTTACCAAATAAAGATGAATGCATCAAGCACAGGCTACACTTTAGAGTGCTGCTTATGAATAGTCAAGGAAAGTTTATTTATCAGTATAGGAGCAGAAAACTCACATTACCTCCTTGGGCAGTTAGCCAGGTATTTTGGGACATGGTAACAAACACAAGCAACTGAGTGAGCATGTCTGAATTCACCAACCTGTGGACAGGACACAATATGCAACCATGTCTTCACTTCTACTTCAGAGCAATGCACAACAAAGAGATTACTTTTAGTAACCAGTAAAAAAAAGAACTTCAATAGACTTTCTAACTTAAAAAATATCAATTTTAAATACCTTTCAACACTAGACACAGGTGATGCATCATCTTTTGAAATGGGTACAATTCTCAACACATTCCCTTTCAAGGACATAATATACTGGATTTTCAATTTAAAACAAATTTATGTCTTGAAAACTTGCCTGTAGAAAAAGATTAAATTTGGTCCTTGAACAAGTGTAAAATAACAGATTGAGGGAGGAGTTCACATGGCAGGGCAGAATGATATCTGAGACTTTAAGATGGCTAACTTTTTGGAGAGTTCAATTATTAGAATAAATCCTACAGATCATCTATTGAGTAGGGAAAATGCAGTCACGAGCATTTGATACCCTTTCATTTCACCTGTGTAAAAAGGTGGGAAATAAGTGCTTCTCCTTTGGAATCAGTTTTCCCCCAGAAAACAAACACTAGGCTGTGCCTCAGTACACTGAGCTTCTGTTTCTTCTTTGCCTCTGCCCTGCAAGAAACGCTTCATCCTTCTACATATCTTTATAATGAAGACAACAGTTGCCCCTTCCTTGGTAAAATGCTCCGAAGTCTTCTGATTATCTTACTATATTAACACACATTTTGACTCTGGGTCCCTCCAGATGTTGCCATAGTCCCTCCAAAAGGTCAGAGAAACAAGCTTTTAAATGTGCTTCTGCTATAATATTCTTGTAGTTTACTATATGGCCAATAGCTATTTTTCAGACCATATCCCTGCCTTTGAAAGAGCCCAGCTACACCCTGTCTTAATGCAATGTCCTGATATAATTAGTGGGTTTATGACTTGCAAATCAACACAGAAGTTTGCCCACCTGCCCAAAACAGGCAAAAAGGGCTTAGGAGCCAAGTGACATCCTGAGCACCTGACAATGAGAACAGACACCATTTATACTGCAGATAGAGCCACTTTTTTCAAATATGCCAGTCCTAATTTTCACACTTCCATTAACCAAAACACAACGCTAAGAAGCTCCTAGAATAACTTAGCATTCCTTTATTCAGTTTAACATTTAATTCAATTTTCCATCAGTTTGCTCTAAAATAACTTCATAAATATACATATCAATTCTCAGCGTTTAAAATGATAAAGCAAGTGTCAACTCCTTGTTTACTGGTTATTCATCTTTATGACAGAATCCTTAAAGAGCAAAAGGAAAACCCTTTATTGAGGAAAGGTGTGTGGGGGGGAAGGAGGGTATGAAGGGGCCAGAATGCACATACTGATACCCCACTGAAAACTCAGGTCTTGGGTAAGCAATCTGTTGTAATTCTGCACTTGTCACAGATACTGCAATTCTGTTGGCACTATTCTCAATATTTACTTCACTTAATTGGGAATTCCCAAAGCATTGCAAGACAATATTGCACAGCATCAGTTACTGAAGACACTGAAGTCACTTTACTTGCAAATGGCATTTCTCATGTTCTTAAAAGTTAACAACCTTCATTAAATGGATTTAATCAAGAAGGAAAATGAGGAACATTTTTCTGAAATGTAATTTTAAACTTTTTTCCCTGTATTATCTTCTTCTGAATGCTGTAGCAATGGCAAGCACTTATCTTGTGTCTCTCTTACAGCAGAGACTGCTCTTTCATTATCAGTTTTAAGAGACCGTAAACTTATCTCAGCTGCTGGAATCCTCCATGGGAGAAAAAAAAATAAATCAGTAATGATGTACATATCATCTGCCTCTGGGAAAGTCAAAACTGCCAGCGATATGCTAGGAAAGATCTGCTTAGACTCCTTTCACACAGTCTTGCAGCAGTTTTATTGTAACCAAGCAGCATAATTTCAAATACCATTCTACAGTGTGCTGACTGCAAGATCCTAAAATACATCTCTGCTCTGAACAACAACAGAGATTTCTATTGTGGGTCTCATGTTTACAGCTGCTCACTGATTGTGTCATGTTTGCTAAGCTTTCAAAAAATTATAAATTTTTTTACCCCACCACCGAGACTTACAAATTCAGCCTAGGATTTTGATAAGAAGTTAGTACAGCACCAGAGTTAGTAAGCTCGCTGAACTTGTTATTCTTCACAATTCTAGCTAAAAATTCCATGTGTTTTAGCCAATATACTTGGAAAAGTGTATTCCAGGGTCTTAGAAAAATCAGTAATTTGCAGAACAGGCCTCTTACATTGAGGGAGTCATCATATGACTGTATGAGGCATAGATGCACATGGGACACAAACATATCTGCATCATATTACTGCTTGGATGAGCATTTTGCTTCCTTTCTGCTCCCCAGTTTCACCAGCCAGAAGATGGGGATTGAAATATTTACCTTCTCCATAAAACACTGTAATTCTACACTCCCATCACTGGGACCCTCAGTGGTGAAGAAGCAAAAGGGAGGTACAGTCCTGCTGCTAGAACTGTTTGCATATTAAGGCATTATAGTATATAATAAATACATCAGGAAAAAAAAAAGAAACACATAGAAATAACCTGAAAGAAGCTAAACCAGGTATACTCCCTCTTAAAGCCTGGCCATTCACCTACAAAATCCTCCATGGGTTTGCTCTTCTCCTGGCCCTGTAATTCTTGAGTTTCAGATTGCACAGCAACAACAGCTTCAGAAGGAACACAGGCCAGGTTCAGCCCTGACTGCCCTCTTGGCTTTTAACTCTCCTTACAGAAGTGAATCTGGGTTTTCTGCAAGTCAGGAAGAGGGACCAGCACTAAAAATAATAAAATAATCAATGAGCACCTGTCACTGGATCATTCACTGGAAGATGGATCACTATGGACTCTGAGCAAAGAGAAATTACCTGTACAGACCATTATCTAAACACTTAAACTGCCAAGTCAAAAGACAATTCAGCTGCACCTTTGGCCAAAATGTCACCTACCCATCAGTTTTACATGGCACCTGAACCAACACAGGCTTGGGGGAAGCTGGCACAGAGGTGGATGATGCTTACTGTGACTTAAGCAAAGCTAAAGGAATGGTCTGGCCTGGTGTTCTCAAAGCCAAAGTGTTGAAACATCATGGTTCAGCTGGCTTGCCCAGAAGGTAAGCACAAATTGGCTGGACTGCCAAGTTAGAAGGGCAGTGATTAACAGTACAAAGTGCAAGTAGCAGACAGGTACTACAGGGATCCCTCAGGGGCAATGCTGTCTCAATTAGCAGAGAGACAGGAAGGCAGAAGGCACCCTAGGCAGGTATGCAGATGATACCAAGCTGAGGGAGCAGTCAATACATCAGAAGGTGGGGCTGCCATCCAGAGGGATCTTATCAAGTTGGAAAACTGGGCTGACAGGAGCTGCATGTGTCTCTGAACTTCTTGAGGAGTCTCATGCCTGAGACAGAATAACCCCCTGTTATAGTGCAAGGGGGGACTATATAATATATATATATATATATAGCTACAGTACAGGATGGGACTGATGAGCTAAGGAAGTTTGCACAAAAGGAGCTGGAGATCTCCCAGGATGAGTTGAGCAGCAGTCAGCAGCATGCTCCTGCATCAAGAAGGGCTGAACACATACAGAGCTGCATGGGCAAAGGTGCAGCCCTATTCAATACCTAGGAGACTGCACATGGTGAGCTATGTTCAGGTCTAGGTTCTGAAACACAACTTCAAATAATCTGGAGCAACTACAGTGGAGGGCTCTGAGAGTCTGGAACATGTAATTTATGAAGAAAAGATGAAAGCTTGGAGCTCATTCAGCTTGGAGAAGGCTTTAGGGAATATCTAATGTTGTCTTAACCATCTAATGAGTGGGTATAGACAATATGAAGCCAAATTCTTCCCAGACACACAGACAGAACAAAAGCCATCAGACACAAGTTGCAGCAAGAGAAAATCTGACTAGGTATTAGGAAAACAAAAAATCTTTGCCATGAAGGTAATAAAATCCAGAGAGATTATGACTGTTCATTGCTAGAGACAACCAACACTCAACCAGAGCAAGATATCAGCTATCTACTGAGGACATGAGAGGAGAACTGTAAAGCTGGTTTCCAGAGGCTGCTTCCAATCTAAATTATTCTACAATCCTACACAGGACACAGGCCTTCTGGATTGTCTCCTTCATATTTCATCACCTTCAGATACATTTCCTGTTTAAATATTTCTCTGGGTGTATCACACCTTCTGACTGCTGGAGAGCTGGTGGAAATGCTCTGAATTCTCTTTCCTCTCATCCTAGAACCTGTCAGTAGGAAGGACCATTATGATGAAACACTTCTCTCAAGCTACTGTTTTTTGCAGCTTCTTTTTTGGTGCTGTTCTCATGTTTTGGATACTATCTCTCAGCCAATATTTTTGGCTTCTGATGGTGCTTCCAACTTCTCCAATTGCAACAGGAGGACAGTGACCAGTTTACAGCTCTGCTTGGAGGGCTGCCAACATTATCAGCAAAACCCCAAAACTGGAGCACTCTCTTGTTTCATCATTGAGTTACTATGAGAAACAGCTGAGACACTGAAGCCACTAGCTGAAAAACTGAGGAATAAGTACAGCAGCAACCAATACTTGAGTTGGTTTCCTCTGCCATAGTCAGAGCTTAGCATCTAGGTAGAAGATAACAAATACAAAAATATTTTTCAACTGAAAAAAACTATGATCTGTGTATGTGCTGGAAATAATTATTGGCAGTGAACTGAGTCCTCCAGATGTGACAAGAATGCAGTGATTTGGGAGTCCCTTAGAGACAGCACCACAGATGCTGTCCATCTGTTGCATTTTCTAAACAGACTGATTCTTTAAGTACCAGAAATTTTCACATAGAAAAGTCAACCTAGATTCTGCAGAAGTTAACAGTACTCATGTGGGAAAACCAAACTTTCAACTCCAGATATGTATAGAATAGAGCATTCTCTGATCTCAGGTACCAGAGACACAGCAGCTGAAGCCTCCAGATGTTTCTTTAAAAGAAGACTTCTTCAGTAATGACTTACAATTATTTAAGGTTTCTTTCCTCATTTCCCTGGAAATCATGGATGGCCCACTGGTAATTTCAATGGCAAATTTATACAGGAATATTCTCAATTCAGGCAGTCCAGCTCTTTTGCCCAGCAGGAGAAGTCACAGAAAAGCATTTCACAATTTGGAGCCGAGTAGGCAGAACTTTACTACTCTGAAGTGACAGCTTCATTAGGAAGGGGGAAAAAAAATATTTTTCATGCAAGTTAGCTTGAAGAGGAGAAAATCTTTGCAATGCAAGAACACAGTGGTGCTTTCTCAGAAAATACTAGGTTTAGGTAACCTCTCAGATTTTCTGCAGTCTTACTTGGTACACCAGCTCTTTGTCTGTCCTAGGATTTTGCTGCACATTACAATACCTGAAATAACAACTCCGTTTCCCCTTGCAAAACAGAAGCCCAAAAGGCTCTCTACACACACAGTAAAAAGTTGAAAGCATCAATTATAGAAGGAAAAATATTGTAAAACAGATAAAGTGAGAAATTGTCCTCACACTAAGACAGAAGAAATGTTTGGAGATCTGGCTTTTTATGTAATGAAGACTTTCACACTTGGGTTAGTACATGTCACGTTGCTGGATGGGCATTTTTAATGTACAGGTTTCTCTTCATACTGAAAGGATTATTGCTTAAGTTAGACACATTTTTTTGTCCACATTAAAAGGATATTTTTCAATCTAAATACTTCCTCTATTTCAAAATGAGTAGTTCATATATGGCAACATAAAATACACTGTTCACCATCCCTCCCTGCTTACCAATACAAAAGATATCTGAAGAGCACCCTGATTTCTGCTCCCTGTCGAGGCATAAGCTAAGACTTTATTTTTGGCAGACAAGCTGCTCTTTCAATGAACAAACACTTACATATCTCCATTTAAAAATACTGATTAGCAAATCTCACAGCACTTCACCAACACATCCAGTCAAAACATCACTGAGTCTACTGTGTTGCTCCCAAACTGGAAGGATGTTGGAAACTTAAATGATTCATTTACAACTGATCTAAAGATGAGAGTTCTGCAATTTATGTTTTATTGTCAAGTGTTTAAAGGATATAATCTAAATAAAATACACAATAAACAAGCATCAAAGCATACATTATCTTATTTCCAATTAGCAAGTCAAAATAAAGAAGGCATGGGGAACATTTGGCTTCAAAAGGAAAGCTCTGGAAGAAATCAAGGTTTTGGTTGTTTTGGGTACATCTAAGGCTCCTATTTTTCCAAACAGTTGAAACTGGTTAAGATGGAAAGATAATTCTCTCTCTCAAACAGGGGAGAATAGCAGATATACCACCATGTGATCAAGTATTACAACAATAGTGAGCCAGTCCAGCAGTTAAACCTAAAAGACATTTTCTCTTGCCTTCAAGGAAGGAGACAGATCTGCCATAAAGGCAAGCTAACAGTGAAAGGTTAGAAAAGGCTCAGCTCATAGTTTTACTTGGCATGAGATCACAAAATGCTAACACTCTTTCATGGAGAAGCATTTCCAATATGAAGTTTGAGTATGTCACACAAAGAGAATCCTAGTGACAAACAGCTGAAAAATAAAACAGCTCTTGAGAAGTACTTCTACTAATTTTAAAAATGCTTATTAGGATGTAAGAAATCATTAACAAGAGCACTTTTGACATATGAGGGCAGGACAAGTACAAGAATTAATCTCATTTTTCCACATCTTGTTTCTCTGATATACCTTCATTTTGTTCTTATAACATCAAAAAACCACAAGCTAAAAAACCAAGCTGCATAAGACTTAAGAATACAATGAAAGTGGACACAGTATTAGAAGACCTTGAGCAAAAATAATATTTGCAGACAGCAAGCACAGAAGTGCTTATGTCTCAACGCACTGGTTTTTATTCACCCTATTTTGCATTACTGATCTTAATTAAAGTATTTAATAATATTAATTTGTCTTCTAAGACATCATTCTTTCTGCATTAAAATGCAAATACTCAATCTTCAAAATTATTTAAATGAAGGAGAGCATTTAATTTTCTAATTGACTTCTAAAGTATTAAAATGCAGAAAACATTAGTGATGGCTGCAACCAGGAATATTTTTCAGTGACCAGATCAAAACCATGAACCATAATTGATCATGTTTGCTACCAGGATTTATTTAAACAAAGCATCAGATAACACCTTTTTGTTTTCTTTTTTTTTTTTTCTTAAGGGGGATGGGCACGCATGGGAGGAAGGGGAAGCGTGTCCTCCACACCCCACACCACATCCACCATATCCTCTGACAAAAGCAAGTATGTGCTACACAATGACCAGCTGCACCCCACTGTTTTTTATTTAGCCAGTGTTTGCAACATATGAGATCCATAAGGTCAAAACACCACCCAGTCCTAACGCTGGTCTTGCTGACATAAGCACCAAAAATCAGATGCAGAGATAACACTTCGGAATTAAGCAGAGAGCCAACCTAATCATTTCCTCTTTTAAACAAGCTTTAAGAAGATTGTTAAATATTTATTTTCACAAGTATGCAAGGATCACTCAAGGTCAAAGACATCAGAGGTGTGATCCCCTTTCTTATCACCCCTCCTTTGTACTTATTTCACTGGAAGGAGGCCTCTCTGCCATCACATTTCCCTCCCCTCATCCATCACCCAGAACTTGTCTTGCCTTCACTCCACTCATTACTTCCCATGTCTCTGTCACCATGTTTCAAAGCCTCATCCCCTCTCAGTGCTGCTGGTAAGGGCTGCCCCTTTTTATTTTTATCCTGGTATTCCTGACGCCTTCAGAGCTCTCCTGTTGCTTGCTTCAGTTTCTTTCCTTCTTTTACCTTTACCATGAGAATGTCTCATTAGTTCAGGAACCCCAAATTGGAACCTAATTACTAGGAGGACAGACTATGCAATGAATTTTAGTAATTATTATTTTTATGCAGGCAGTTATAGACCACTATTACACACATTAACAAGCTGGCTCAGATGTGTCTGCTGTTAAGTATTTCTGTGTTACACAAGGCCCAGCCTGGTGACAGAGCACAGGACTGCCAGACAACTGATGTTTCTTCTACCTGCCCATAATGAAATTCAAGCCTATAATGACAAGGGCTCCAGTGGACCTAATCCATAAGCCTACAGAATAAAGCCTGTTCCTTCGATTCAAAGAGGGACCATGACCACTGGTTTTGTCCCAACACAGAAAAGTATGATGGGCAATGGCAAAGGATCTTCAAAATTAAACCAGTCTAGGTGCAATTGCTTTATTGAGAGCAAACCCCCTGGTTTTCAGCCACCATACCCATCCATGTGCTTTGAAAAAGAGTTGCCTAGAGACTTGAAACACCCTCTTCTAAGCAATGATGTATTTCTGCAGCTACATTTCACAAGAAGTCTATTTTGACTTTTACTGCTCAAAATTTCCCTTAAATGAGGAAAACAAATAACAAAGCTATCAAACCCAGCCAAAATCTGTAATCTTGATAGGCCATCTTGTGACCCTGTCCCCTCTGTCTCTACAGATGCTTTGTTTAATGCTGTTTTATGGAAAAACTGACAATTTGAGTCACCTGCTGGGTACCAGCATGCTGAGGGGAAAAAAGTTGGTCACTCCTCCACACAAAAGCTGGTGAGAATTTCCACAGTGAATTCCATGGGAAAGGATCAGGCCTCCCCTTGCCAGCAGCAGAGGTCAAATACTATTTTAGCCCGAGTTGGTAACAGAAAAGCAGATTTTCTGAGTGTGCAATTCTTAAACAAAACATTAAGTCTGAACACACACACACACACACACACAAAATTACAGTTCTCCTGCTTCTTTTGGATGATATATTTAGAAATCCTATTAGCTGGAGAGATCAGCATTCTTATCTGAATTTCCAGGATGCTGTAATGTGCAAAATTAGAGCAGCTCTCTTAAGTGGGTCAATTATCACTACTGCACTTACAGCAGCTTTTCCCCTCTGTCCCTGCAGCATCCATAATGGGCACTCAGCACAAGGATTTAAACAGTAAGATGTTGAGTTGACACAAGCCACAAGGTAAAGTTCCCTTCCCCTTTTATATTTCCAGTATCTTAAAGGCACAAAGCAAATCACCCAAATACAGAATCTCCACATGAAAATTACAGTCTCCCTGCGGAAAGCTTCCATGATTTTCAGTGACAGGGCACCCTGCAGGATAATGCCAGTCAGCAATCACACAGTTTTTTTATGCCACATCTGAGTCAAGCACAAGTGGGGTTTGTGGCTTTCCCTCCACGAGTGACAAGAAGAGAAAACCTGAGTGCTACAAACCATCTCCCTAGCCCTGTCCCTCAGGTGCAGGGCCATACAAACCAGCTTAAAAAGTTTCAGGCTATTTCTGTCTCAAGAGGGAACTCTCTATAAAAGACACTGCAAATCACCAGATATGAAACAATGCAAGTGTTCAGCATCACTTCAGAGACTACAAAGACATCCAGAGAGGACTGACAGATACAATACAGGACCTGGGGAGACACAGGATCTTCTGCAATGCATCTGGAGGCCTGGAGCAGCCCTTGCAGTGAGGGGATGCAGCATGGCAGAGATCAGAGCCACACAACAGAGCACACAATGTCAACGAGCACGAGGAGGGGAAAATTTTATTTTCCCACCAACAGGAAACACAAAACACTTAATTTTCTCTGCAGCCTAGTTCCTTTATAGAGATCTCTTTTTATGGAAAAAAAAAAAAGCGTGAGGCAGAACTGCTAATGAAAAATTGTATGATTCTCCTTCACTCCATGGAAAAGAAGACTGGATATTCTGGCTCCAGGTCATGGGCCCTGCTGTTGAAATTCAGCAGTCCCAACCCAGGCTGGAGGAAGGGTGACAGAGAGAAATTAAGGTGAAGAAATCAAATTTCTATTGCTGTCCCTGGCTGCCCTCTTCCCTATGTCTCCATAATTTTCTCCTGTGGTACCAAGTAGGAATGACCAGACAAGCCAAGCGTTACCAAACACTGGAAATAGCTGCTAATAACATGGGACAACATTAGCCACACCCTGTCTACTTGAGGGGGAAACTTTTCATTAGTGGATTGAAATTCTCCCACCTAAAATCTATCCACTCTAAAGCTTAGCAGTTTTAAAACTTCATTTTGAAATGAAGTGGACAAGGCTTTTCCAAGATTTCAAGCCCCATCAGGAAGCACTTCTTTACCAAGAGTGTGGTCTGACACTGGAACAGGCTTCCAAGAGAGGTGGTTGATGGCTCAAGGCTGTCAGTGTTCCAGAGGCATTTGGACAAGGCCTTTAACAACATGCTTTAACTTCTGGTCAGCCCTGAAGAAGTCAGGCAGTTGGACTAGATCATCATTGTAGGTCCCTTTCAAATGAAAATGTTCTCTTCTATTCAACTTTTTATGAAGTTAAGGTCCTGGTGTCCTTTACCACACACACAAAAATCTGGTGACATGAAACAAAGTAATTTGCTTCTGTAAATATTTTATGTATTTTAGCTGAGTAATTTAAAATCCATTTTTAATCTCATATCTCCTTGTCACACTCAGCACCTGAACAAAACACATTTTGAATGCTACTGTATTTAATCAAAAGTAAAAGGTCAGTTGCTAAAAAGAAAGTCCTTAATCAAAGAGAAATAGAAATTGGTTTTATAAACTTCCCTAACTATAGCTCTAAAATTTTGTTGATTAAAGTCTAACTTTAAAGTTAATTTTTAATTGGGAACATTAAGGCCTGCTGGCTCCAGGAAGTTTTAGTAGAGGTCAAAAGATTGCTGGAGATCTAATTTTTCATTTCTCTTAAAAAAGGAAGTCTTGCCCTTTTCCTTGCAGTGATAGACCTTGAAGTGTTAGTATGGAAACAAAGAATGTACCCATCAAAGACTTTCATGGCAAGATTACACAAACCTTCCAAAGACAGTATGGAAGCTGACAGAGCCTGCTAATGCTCAAGAGGAAATCAGCTGAATTTCTCTTGCAAAGCCCAACAAGGCACAAAGGCTCAGTAGCTGCTGCCTAATCTAGGATTAGAGATACCAACTCCTTAGTCCACCTGGGTAACTTTGAATGTGTCACAGTGCCTCTGTTCTGCACCTGGAAATGAAGATAAATACTCTCAACTTCACTTACTGTGACATGAAAATAAACACATTAAACCAGGAGGCATTCATATAGCTTGGCATTAAAGTCCTAGTACTGTAGACAAATAGGAAATAACAAAGTACTGCCCCCTTCAGCAAGATGTCCTTTTTTTTCCCAAATCCTTCATGCCTGCTGGGATCCTGCAATGGCTCTGTGATCTTCCCTCAAACAAAAGGGAGGTTCACAGGGCAGAGGAAGCAGGCGAGGAAAAACAGTTTACACTTTCCCACCCACTGCAAGTTTACACACAGAAGACACCAAACTTTCTCCTGTCAGCCTTCCACTCCCAGCAGTGAAATTTAAGAGGCATTTAGCAGAAAGGTTTTTCTGAAGAGAGGCCTCACTTGGCTGACCCCAGAAGGACCACACCTCTTTCCTCCCCTACACACAAAGCCATTGAAAATCATCTGAACAACATGGGCAACCTCCATCTCAGGAAGGTGGCCCAGCCCTGGGTGGTGGGGAGGGCTCTGTGAGCCCCCTGGCATTGAGACTGCTCAGCTTTATTAAAGGGGGGAAACCTGCCTTGAATTTACCTCCAGAGGCAAACAGAAGGATATTTACACAAGATAGCTGGTAAAGGAACTTTGTGAGGACTCTATTCACGTGGAGAAGGTTTTATTTACTAAGCTCTAACAAGACAGGATTTGGTTTACTATTAAAGGTGCATTTTCCAGAGAGCTTCAAAGGGAAAGAATAAAGAGATAAAAAAAAGAAAAGTGCATGTGTAGGGGATAAAAGACATTTACCATGTAGAATCATGCTGGAAAAAAACCTCCTGGTGGTAGCACTAGGAAATATTACTGACAAAATAGTGGAGAGTTGTACAGCTTTTTTAGCAGCTGTGTACAGTAAAAAGGATTAGAAACAGAATGCAATGTTCCTTGATTAAAACAAACTGATATCCCACCTGGAAAATCCTGGCCAGGCTCTCATTGTTCCTGAGTGACCCTAGGGCAGCCAAAGGTTACAGCCCAGCCCTTAAGTCACTCAAACACCCTGCCTGGCTCTTCCCAATTTCTCTCTCTTGGGAACAGCAGGACCAGCTAAAGAGCCCTTTGTTTCCATTCAAATATATGCAGGGGTGGAAAAGCTGTTCAAAACATTAAAGAAAAACAACTGAGGACTGTTACTATTCCAAGAAATAAATTAAGGGCCAGAGTCTGAAATGCCCAGACTGCTGGCACTGCCAGCTGAAGTCAGATGTCACGGGAAACGTTCAGCACCGTGCAGCCTCTGGGATGGGAACAAATGGTTCCAATAAGCCTGAGGAATTAAAAATTACTGTCTTCTTCAAATGCATTTTTATTGCATTATACCTTTACTTCTGACATGGATAATATAGATGCACTTTATTAAGAGAGTAATAAATTAAAGTTTTATAGGTAGCTCATCAAAGGGATGAAACACCCCCCATATTCAGCTAATGGCTTGTAAGCCATCTTCCCTTTAGAACATTAATGCTGACAAGTTATATAAGCAAAGCAAATGAAAAGCTATGTCAAAGTTGCTGCACTGTGGGGTTTTGTGTCAAATAAGCTAATAAAAACCATAAATTGAGGTAAAATCAATTCAGATCTCAAATACTCTATTAAACTACTAAACTCTCCGAAGAACTACAAATAAAAGCTATACTTTAAATAAAATTTATGCTGTCTTTAAGCTTCAGAACTATTTTTTTTTTATTTTTAAAAATGTGGTAATAGAATATTTTGCATTTTTGCATTAGTTTTTATTAATGAAATTAATTAATTGAACACATAAGAACCAAGGAGAACTTTATATTTTCCTATTCAGACTGAGGTTTTTTCAGGCATGATTCAGACTGCACCAGCAGACTTGGCTGCATTTTGCCTCACATTTTCACAGAGGCTGGCTGGCGACATGTACATTATGAAAAAAGAAGAATAAGCAGATATTCGTGTTAGATAAATACATTCCACTCCCTCAAACTGCACTCAATGCAGACACAACTAAATTATGTTTTCCCCTCTCCAAATGCTTCCCACTCCTTTGGTTCTGCCACTGGAAAGACCATAACATTTTTTGCCACTTCTGCCTCTGACTGCATCCCACTGAACCTCCCCAAGCACAAACATACTTCGTACCTTCTACCTTAATACTCTAAAAGAAATATGCTGTGTCTTATTCTACAGTAACTTATCTGTTCCCAGCTAATCTCTCTTCCCTCTGTGACTCACAAGTCACTCCACTAAATCACCTGGGCCACCCAAAACCAAGGTGCTGTCTCTGAGCTCTGACAATGCCACTGCCCATCACCATTTCTTCCATGCACTTCTTTCCTCTAAAATCCATTGACCAATATTCAGTCTTTAATCTTCTTTCTAAATTTCTCCCAAATGTCTTTGTAAGAGTTCTAGAACCAACACAGTGATAACGAACACTTTAAACTCAGTAAATCTTGTATAACACTTAGCAGTGTTACACAATCTTGAAGTGTTACAGATACTGTATGTTTTTTTACAGCATCTCTTCCTTGCTTGCCATCATCTGGTGCCTTCTCCAGAAGACCAAAACCAACTGAAAGTTATAACCCTGAACATGCATCTGCACTCTTGCTAAAGCATCTTGTCACACAGCCATCCTCTGCACTAGGTCTTAGTCTCTCCAAAACAAAGGCCCTGGGAATATGCCTGCCTTCTGTAGCACCATTTCTATATTGCCAGAACTAGGCTGGAAGCAAATATAACATGCTGATAATTGCCATCATAATTAATCTATGGAGGTTTGAATCTATTTTCATTTCAAAGGTCAGCAGTATGCACCTGTGTCTCTCAGGTTTTCAAGTTTCTAATGAAAGTATAAGGTATCAAAAAAGGAACTTAGATTTCAATGTTCCAAATCCATAGTTTATTTGGAGTTTGATTTTTCAAACTACAATGGATTTAAACACTGAATACCAAACTAAAAATTCAAACAGCAGAACACAGGCAGAAGCTCAACTCTCCCAGAGCAACACAGTTAAATTCTTAATCTGCACCACAAAATTAAGTTTATCTAATGGATTTTAAAAAAAAAAAAAAATCAGTGCTAACAAAATTGAGCCATACAGTCATACACTACAATTTCTTGATCCAGAGCTGACACAGTACCTGTGCAAATGAAGATGGAGTACTTTGTGGTATTGATAAAGAAAGACAGAGCCCATCTTTTCAGTCTTATTCAAAGCCTGGCCCTAGTATTTTATGTGAAGTACCACACAACTAATTACCTCCATTTAACAAAAAAAGGCTGGGAATTAATTTCTGTATTTATTAAATGTCAACCAGAGTGGTTCATCTTGCATGTCAAACAAGCAAAGGAATTTTTTTTTGTTTGCTAGAAAAGTCAGCTACACTTGCTGCATAGATGGCTGCTACATTACAATGTTCCTACTTGCCTATTACAGCTTATACTGCTTCCAATGCTTTTTTATCACTACTAGTGGGGGAAAATGGATTTTCATATTATGGCTAGGCTATCATCCAGTGGTATCAAATAATGACTGTAAATAAATTACATATTTTATGGGCATAAAAATTATTGGCAATTCTTTCAAATCAACACTGTCTTTAAGGTAATGATAGAGTAATACTCTTCAAAATTCACATGGAGACTCTTAAAAAAACAACAGTGCAACAGACAAGCCTACCTTTTAATTCCATTATTCCTGCAAAACCACATTTTTTTAAAACAACAAAATGCAATGACCACAACACTAATTTTAGAATACTGAATGCAGTTTCTGAAACTAAAAATAATAATCTTAAAAGGAAGGCTAAGCTGTTCAACTGCTAAAATACAGAATGGAAACAGCAATCTAGAAAAAGCAGCAAATCAAATAGAATACTGATGATATGCACATACTGCTTTAAAGTCAAAAAGAACTAAAAATAACACTGAAGAAATTGTTTGACACTACAACTCCAAATTTCAGCAGCTGAAATACACATAAAATAAGTAAAAAATATTAACTAAATAAATTTGGATCATCAGTATTTAAAGCTTACATGTAGTTCTACAAGGCAAAAATAGGGATGGTCCAGAGGCAGGGAGTGCTTACTTGTAACTCCAATCTGTGCCCAGTCCCACCTCCAGCCAGTGATTTCCTGTATGACTTGGAGCAAATTTCAGAATTTATCAAATATCTTTTCCCCAAAACCCACCAGCAAAAGAAGAAAATCCAAATAACTTATGGAAAAACCCACTGAAACCCTAGCCTGTTCTTCAATGCTGACACTACAGGAGGCTTGGTTAGTTTTCATTGGTTTAAAAACAAAAAACAAAACAATGGCTAAAAAAACCACACCTAGCAAAGCACTGGAAAATTACCATCTTATGTGGGAAGAAAACACTGAGAAAGAAGAAATGTTGAGTTATTGATGGGAGGCAGAGTGACATTCATAGCTTCTTGTAAATAGGAAGTATGAAAGAAAGAAAATTTAGAAAGGGAAAAAACTACTTGAACCATAGGGAAAACTCCCATTAATTTCATCATGCAAAACCAACAGTGACAAGGCTATCCTAAACACTTACCTTTGCAAATTTTTAATCAACATCTAACCACGATAGTTGACTTGCTAAAGGTATGTCTTTTTATTCAGTTATTTATTTATTTAAAATGTGAAAGGATACGAGGAGTTCCTTCTGTCCTACACACCAGGTAGAGACATGCAGCAATTACATGGGTCATCTTTCTTCCCCGGGTTAGGTGCTTGCTCACAGCCATCTTGAAAAAATTAAAGGCAGTATCCAGGCAATGTTGATTGAGTTGAAGCTGATTTCCCAAGTGGTGAATCTGACGTTTCCCTAGAAAATTTAACAAGGAAAAAAAATGCTTAACAACGTGGTAGTTAATACGCTTTTGCGTTGGGGATTTTTTTGTGGGTTCTTTAAAAGACAAAATTGAGGGGGCAGGTTTCGTATCTGTGTGAAATGCAATAACCTCTGAAGTTTCAGGAACTATATATCATCCTCAGCTTCTTAGGATAAAAAAAAAAAAAAGTGCCTCATTTTTGGCATTTGCAAAAATATTGAAATGCATACAATCAATGAGCCCTGAAATGAAAACAAAGCTGAAAACGTCAGCCCCAGAGAGGATCTAAAGCATAGCCAAGGCTTCTTACCAAAAAAAAAAAAAAAAAAAAAAAAAAAAAGATTATGCCCCCCTTGCTCTAAGTTTCATGTCACAATTAGTACTTGGTTAGCTGTAGTGATGAACATCTGAAAACCAGAGGTCACGGCACATTGAAATTGACACACAAAAAGAGGAGACATTTTCCTGCAACTCTCCAAGAAGTAAAAAGTCTGCAGTTCCTCTGACCACAGCCAAAGCCCACAAGGAAAGGAGCTCTGCTCTGAGTTTGTCCATGATCACCACAGATGGGAGGCACTTCCTTCCTCTGAACACTTTCACATCAGAGCCTTCATTTAAGACTTGGCTGCTAGACTGACAAGATTCGTTTGTGGCTGCAGGAAAACAAATGTGCCTTCACTCCTAAATAATAATTAAAAAAAAAAAAAAAAAATAGTGTACTTTGGGTGATTCATGGCAGGAAGTGGTACAGCTGCTGGGACAGATGTGGGAAGCAAGGTCTGGTCCACCCTCACAGCTCCAGCTGCGGAAGAGCACGCTGAAAATACAGCTTAAGAAAAAGATGGGGGAAGTCATAAGGAAAACAGAGCACCAGAGTTCCTCAGCATACAGGGTCAGATGGCACATCAAAAAAGATCCTTTAATTCAATGTGCCGGACAGAGGTTCCCAGTCGTGTAGTTACAGGAAACACTGGCCTCTTCCTTTCTGAGATGTCAGGAGTGGCTGTGCTGAAGGTGGTGAGGCACCTGGCATCTGCCTCAGCCACCTCTGGTCACAGACAGTGAGGATGACCAATGCTTACTAGACCACAAGTACCTGTACAGACTGCATGTCTTACAGAAATTGCTGCACTATCATCACTAATAACATGATAGAAACGCTTAATGTCTGAACAACCCTCTGCCAAAGGTGCTGCTTCAATTCAGCTGTAATAAAAAGTGACTCCAGACACACAGCCAGGGTCAACAAGGCTCTTGCCAAATAGAAGCTGCCAAAAAAGCAGCAGCTTCTCCTTCCTGCACATGTGGCAGTTTTACTGTGCACTCACCAATGACACCTCCTTTAAGGCACATTGGTCAGCCAGGTGTGAGACACATGGATAAAGTGATGACGGAGGAAGGAAACGTCACCTCCCACAGGAGGTGTGGGTACAGTAAGCTACTCAAACATAATCCAAAGCCCAGTAAGTGAATAGTTTTTCCACTGCCATCAGCAAGCCCTGGACTTGCACACTCAGCAGCCTCAAATACAAATACTACATCTTCCCAAAACTAAGACACTTAACTAGCACTTGTCTTCCCCTTAACTTTATTTCATACTTCACAACCTGTATGGTGAAGCGGGATCAAGACTTTTATGTCCCTAAGAAACAAGCAGTTTGTACTCATCTGTGGGGAAAAAAATGCACTGATGACTCTTGAGAATGAAAATTCATTTTTGCAGTGGCAAAAAAGCAGCTTCCCTGATTGCTCCCCTCCCTGAGCAAGGTCACTATGGAGCCATCATTTTGCCATGCATGGCTTCTGAGATGAAGACAAAGAACTGTCATGGGGTTTTAGGTACTACATTCAGATGTACAACAATTAAAACAAACAAACAAACAAAGCAAAAACAAAACAAAAACAAAAAAACAGACATGACCATGCCCCTATACCTCTCCCTTAGCTACAGGGAGATCCCCACTGCAATCACTGCACCAGCAAGTGGGCTGCATCTGACATAAATAAGATGGTCCAATTCAGTGTCCTCAAAGTCAAAAAAAGAAACAATAAAGAAACGAGGAACTATTCAGCAGTTACTGTTAATAGTTTAGTAGTGTTGTCTGAATTTTCCATGTAAGTAAAGCTTTGTGAAAACAGAGAGGACAGAGTTGCTCCTGTGCCATGGAAGAGCCACGTCCACTCCTGAATGCTTCTTGGGCAAATGGTGGAACCAGTATGCAGAGCCCACCTGGCTCCACAAGGACCAGGATGGTTTACCACCAAGATGAGATAATGAAGAAGCTTTCCATGCCACCAGCATGGCAATAGCTGATGTGGCCCTGGGCACACACCAGAGAACAGCCCAAATGAGCCAGAGATGCAAAATAAAGAGCAGGACATGAGCACTCCCCCAGCACTCCTCTGGCCCATCCCCATCCCCAGGTAATCCTCACAACAGCATTCTCATCCAGGGCTCCACATCACAAAGGGCACTTCAGAAAAAAAGAACATTCCAGAAGAGGAAAAAATAACACAGAGGAAGATATTTGAAATTAATTTCTTTCACAAGCTGTTTTTCCCACTGAGCTGGTCCTGTCCCCAAGGTACCATTAATATTCTCTGAGTATTTAACTTTTTCTTAATTTCAAATATTGAAATATAAGTCATCATAATCTAACCTGGATAAACAGTATGATTGCTTGAGTAAGATATGCTTTGATATGCTTTTTTTACCTGAGCTCCTCATTCAGCATCAATATTTTAAAATGCAATTACTCTAGGGGTGACCAGTCATTGTCTACTGACAAATACCAAAGAGACCTAAAAGCACAGAAAGCTACTGAGCTTTCTGCTAGGAAATGGTATTTCATTGAATGTTCTACTCAGCCTTCAGCAGACCAGCGAAGGCTTTAACTCTGTGTTAATGCTCTCTCAAGCTACTTTGTAGTATTATGTCAGGCATACATAGTTTGTGGAAAAATAAGACATCTGTTACACTACCATTGATCCTCCAAATGAACAACAAAACACAGGACAAGAAGCATCTTAGAAATCATGTGCATCATGATGACTAACTTGGTTTTGTCCTTATCTGTTACAAGAGAGAAAAAAATGTATTGCTTAGAGCATCATCTAAGATAAACATTTACATCCTGCAACCAGTCTGCTATTTACTAAAGAAAGATCAAAAGCTTTGCTGTTCCCCCATCATCTCCACCCCTTGAATTTAACATGACAACAAAGTCCTATTTTTCTGATATCTTTTGTAACACTAACAACCACAAAATAAAATGTTGGAGAAGTAAAATAAAAAGCACTAGCAATCATGCTTCTAGATTTCTCCACAGTGAACACAGTAACAACAAGAACCTTGTAATCCTTATGGTTCCTTCACAGATTCAAGAAGCATCACCATTTAAAAGGCAGCTCCAAGAAAAAATATGTAACCCCTATAGAGCAGGTGCCCCAGTACTGCAGTCCAGTACCAAGCTGTTGTACAGTGCCCTTATCACAGTCAATTTTGTGTTTTCCAACCTCTCTGCCAGTCCCACCAATCTGACATTTTCAGAACTGAAAAACGCATCTTCATCATATTTTATTTAACTTTAAATATAGTGATTTAAATCTTTTGGTATCTGAAAAGGAGATGTTCACATCTACAGCTACTGCAAATAAGAAAATAATGGTGCAAAATAAATTCTTTATTCAACAGCAAATATGAACAGGGACCAAATACACATTCATACCACCAGCCCTCAACATGAAAAGTCCTCCTAATTGTGCTATGGTAGCCACAAACCTTGCTAAGCATTCAGCTACCTTCTTACATCAGTGACTGCTCCCCCAGCAGCTGGGTCAGTGCAGGGAGGAACTGCAGAGCAGCTTTGAGCTGGTAAAGATGAGCAATTCCCTCCAGCAAACCAACCATCAGCACTTGAATCTACTCCCATTCCTACTGCTCCTCACTAGCTGAGTGGCATTTTATAATCTTCCATTTGTTGTTTATCTCCTGACTGTATTGTTTGCTCCAGACCACCAGCATGGCTTCAGTCAGCCCTCACAATGGCCCTTTCTGCCAGTTTGACCATATGGTCCCAGTGTGCAGTGAGCTGGTCCAGCTACCTGCAAGAGTGCAACAAGCCTTATGATTTCAGCCAGAACAGTGGGAAAATTCAACATCACAATGCAATTTATTAGCAATCTGCTCCCCTTGGTATTTACCAGATTACAACGCAGTCTTACAAACTCAAATTAAATGAACTGCTCCACTGGGTGGAAAAAAGAACTGCCACATCTTTAACTGGCCATGCTCTGGATTATAAAAAAAACTCAAGACAAGAGCTTCATGACTTTCTGATCCATTTTACCCAGTGGAACAAATTTTTTTTTAAGTTTCAGTGGGACACTACTCTGAAAATTTGTAACTACTATCTCTGTACTATAAAGGAACATCCTCATGTGGAACAGTCAGAAATAAATATTGCATTTTTTTCTAAATTGCTAGACAAGAGTACCATATATAAGACAAAATACACGGGGGTAAAATGAGTTTCCTAATACATGCATCTTTTATTAGTAGCTTGCAATAAGTCGCCTCTTTGGGGCGTTACCTGTTTTTGAAAGATCCCAGCATTTTTTTTAAAAACAAGAAAAAGAACCTTTAAGGTCAATGTTTACACTTCATGCTTGCAATTTAGTGATGACATTAAAATGGTGTCTAAGTATCTTTGGGAAAAGGAACAGTGCCTTTTTAAAGACAGGACAAGCTTTTAGCAAGGATACAAAAATCTTCCCCCTTCCTTCAGCAGTAAAACAGTAAAATTATGCTGCTTTAAAGAGCAAAAGAAAGAAAGTCAAAAAACTACGGAATTTTTGTGATATACAGGACACATCAGACAGCTCCCCTTTATTTCTCAAAGGTTCATCATAGCATTAGGGTGGAGAGGCAGGCAAGGGAAGAAAAGAGAGAGAAAGGCTGCTGTAAGTAACACACAAAATCAAGTTCCCAGGCTACCAAGTAGTAAAGTTTATCACGCTCCTGAATCTGCATCAAAAAACAAAAGGCCCTTTTCAGTTTTTAGTTCCAAGCCTACTAAAAAAGCATTTCTACCCTGCTTCTCACAGCATGCTGAAAGAAAAAACATCATCTTCACAACTGATGCCAACCTCAGTGCTTTGAACTGGCATGTAAGACCTGAACTGATGAGTTCAGATAGGACCACTGAATGCTTCTATCCTTTTAAGAAAATTTCATTTCTTTTGATGGAGGAAACAGTAGTTATTACAAAACAAAATGTGTAGGCTAGAAATCACAAAAAGATTTGCAGAAAATCTTGGTAATACTATATGCTTACACAAGAGGCAGTTGATAGCAAAACTGCAGCTTAAGTTATAATAGAAGCAAAATAGAAAAGGGGAAAAAATCAGACCCATTTTTCTTTCTTTTATGATCTCGTTATTACCGAAACATCTTGTTCCCTTCCACTATTCAAGAGGAATCATACCTTTTTTTGGATTCCTTAAAAATCAGTAACGTCAAGCAGCTACAGCTATAAATTACTCTCATCTGGCTTCTGCCTGCTCATCTGCAGCCCTCCCCTCAGCCTAACAGAGACTGTAATGCTGCAGTTCCAAAGTATTTTCCAGTACAAAGCTTAAGTTTACAGGGAAATAAAAGGCCTGTGTACCACAGAGCCAGAGCTTAAAGGAATTGTTATTACAATACTAAAATGCATCATCAAAATCCAGGCATACAGATAAGATTTTTCTCCTCTTTCTGCAATTTGCTCAAGGGGCCCTGGAAACCAGCAGTACCTGAATTAGGCAAGGGAGTCATGTTAACAGTACTATCCTTTTTTTGTTGAAAGGATTGTTATGGTAACAACACCAGATTCTATTAAAGGAAACATTTTGGATGCATTTTGCTTGGATATTCGTTTCCAGAATTTGAATTACTTTACCGGTTGAATGTTATGTGCAGATTTTATTCTGTATGTAGTTTTTCAGTCCTTTTATTTTCTAAATTTGAAAAAACTCCCCAAAAAGAACTACCAAAAAAGGGAAAAAATTGCACTTTTTATATGTGGGCATCCCTGCACATTTGGCCATATCTTCCAATTTCACCAAGTCCCAGCTCAAAGCCTGAATGAATTTCCTGCTCTTTGCTCCATGCCAGGCTTCTATGTAATTTGTATTACAAGTAAGCAAAACAAACAACAAACAAATCCACAACAGCGGAAGTTCAGGAACATCAGTGAGGCTACTCTTATGAAGACTGGTCCCAGAAGCCTAATCAAGTGTAGACTCCCATGATCAAAGGTCAAGAAAATATTTAAAGCCCAAACAATGGGGAAAGACAAGGAGGAATCTGAGGCAATGGCTCCAGCCATCACCCTGAGCACTCCCAGCAACATGTACAACATGGGGAGTGAGATGGAGCTTTATCTCTGCAAGCCTGTAATGAAAAAGGCCAATGAACAGGAGCAGCAGCACTGTAGGGCATTACAGCAGTGCTGACCCAGCCCAATAACAACAAAACTATGAAAAACTAATGAATGCATTGGCCTTCTTCCCACACTCTGCCCAACTGCAGCCTAACCTCAAATCCCCACATTGCCACCACCTACTTGTGGCTGCACCCCACTTCCCCAGACCCACGCTTTTCCACACAAGAACTCCCCAGCTCCTCCATAGGAAGTGCCAGTCCCAGGGATGAGCAACCTGGAGCTCATGCACACTTGGTTTTCCTCCAACAGATGCATCCCCATGCCTGTGTCAACTGGCAGACCTGCTTCAGGGACCGCTCAAGGGCAGGCTCCTGCTCCTCTGAGCAGAGTAAAACAGTTCCTGGACCTTTCCCTGTGATATTTCACCAGCTGCATCAACACAACTGTTTGTGGGGTTGCACAGAAAACCAAAGGAGTAAGCTGATCCTTTTTAAAAATAACCTTGTGAAAAAAAAATTAAAAAAAAAAAAAAATTAATCCAGATCTGTTTACTGAGGGATTGCTGCCTCTGTTTTATCTTCTTAGGGACAGAAGCAGACTAGCTCAGCAATGAGACCTGTATGCAATTTCTCTGCCTGCTGACAAAAATTCAACCCATCCTTTTTGCCTCCCAGGAGAGTGTCCCAATTACCAGGTGTAGCTCCCCATCTCTCCTGGTAAAGGTCTTCCACTGGATGTCAAATGATCATTCATTCATTCAGCTAAAGAGAATTAGCACATATCCTTAAGATTAATGGCCTAAAATTCCAAATAGTGGTCACTACTCCAGCCACTTCTTAAATACTTGATACTGTGCTACTCTTCTTTCACCCAGAAAAACTGCTGTTAACATCTCTTCTCAACATTTATCTGTACTTCCTTAAGTGTTCATTCCTTCAAAATTGGCCCTTGTTGTGCATGGCCATTAATGCCATTAATTAATTCCATTAATGCCTGCAGAGTGCCCACATAACTTCCCCCACCCCCATTCCCAAGAATGTTTTCCATTCCTTGATTATATGATACCACTCCCACATGGACAGCTTCTTTGCATATACAGCAAATGGCCATCTGAATTAATCTGCCTTACCCACTCTGAAAAATTTGGCATCATAAGCAGTTCCTCTGACTTTCTGCATTCAGTTCCTGGAATTCTGCTTCCCTTGCAAGTGGCATTTCTACTGCTGCCATTTCATGCCCATTGCCTATCTAACTGCTGCCCCTACCTCAAAACAGTAGAGAATCCATACAATTTATTTATGACCTCCATCTAACTCTTGCTTATCTTGCCCCATCATCCTTAGACAGTGTCTTGCTTGCTTCTTACCCCAATTTCTTTTTTTTTTTTTTTTTTCCCCTATTACAGGTAAAGTACTTGCTCGTGGCATCCTTACTGAGCTGCCCATGTGGTATCACACATCCAACCATATCCAATATGGACATAAACCAAAACACAAACAACAAATCCCCAGTATGTTGATTCACTCACATCTGAAAGCACTGGATCGCAGTGGTCTTCAGTCTGGCTAAAGCTCAAGCTACTGCTGCAGACAGCACTCACACCTCCAGCACAACATGTAGGTGGCCACCTGCTGATACAGATGATGGAATGCACTCTGCTGAAAATCAGCCTGACCAAGAAAAAGTTAAATTTTCATTTGGACCAGTTCCCTGGTGTAACTCAACAAGCAGCCTCCCAAGCCCTAACGCCATCAGAATGTGGCTGCTGTGAGGAGAAAAGCTGTCAGCAGCACCAGGCACTTGGATCAACTTAAAGCAAATGTCAGACTGATGCCTAAATGGGTCAAAGAGAAAAGTACACACTACCCCTATGCTTCCTGCTGCTCCCCTGCTACTGCTCCCAGCCCACACCACTCCTCTCATACAAGTGAGCTTGCACAACTCTGACTTATCACAGTTCAAAGAAATGCTAACATGTTCACTAGTTGTTTGTGCATTAGAACGCCTCAGTTCATTTAAGATTAATTTGGGAAGCAAGGAAATATGGCATTTTTTAGTTCAAAAAGTTGTTAGCTGCATTTTTTTACCCACCCAAGATTGAAGGCTGCACTACTGGCAAGAGCTGTCAGCACATGTATGATTAATGTAGCACAGACCCTACCTATTCGACATTAAAAGAATGAGAAGGAAAAAATTAAGATGCCAAGAATCTTTAGGTAATGATAACTTTTAAGCATGCAAGATTTCCTTCTGAAAGCACCATCAGCTAGGCTTTGACTTTAATCATCCTCTGTTTTGTTTGGACAGTGAATTCTTTTTTTTTTTTAAATTACACTTTAAATGACAGCTATTCTGGAAAGATTTTTGTATAGCTATATATATGTAAAGCTTTTCCCCCATACTTATCAATTACCAATTGTTACTCTTGTCACAACAAGAAAGTAAACACTTCTGCTGTCACACTGCATTACTGCTGATCCAAGCACTACCTTCAACCATCCAGAATCACTGCTACAGCACTGCAAGAAAAAAAAAAATTGCTCATGACATAATCTCGCTGCTTTGAAAAGACCACTTTCAAAAAGTTTTAAAAAACCATAAATCTAGCGTTATTAGAGACATCAGAACTTGCTTTATACCTACAAAGGAAAAAGCATTTAACTAACAAGTAACTGTCATCAATCTACACAGCTAGAAAAACTCCTGAATACAGCACAATATAGGGAAAAAAATAATCTGATGCCTATTAGTAAAAGTTATCAGAATCCTTAAAAACAAACAAAAATGAAGACTCAACACAAAAGGATCCATTGATGCAATGGAAAACTTCACAGATGAAACCAGCATATAAATCAGCACAATGTTATCTGCTCACTGACAGCAAGTTCTAGTGCCTTTCCTGCAGAGCAGGGCTTTTGTAAGGCCAAGAAGAGTGAAAACTGGCAGGAGCCATTTTTCAGAGTTTTGCAGACACCAAGGAAGTAGCTGGGAGCCCTGGGACTCAAGTTGCTTTGCCTAGAAAGATGAGGAAGACATTGGACCTAAAGGTATCCCCCTGGCCAGGGGGACAAGAGCAAAAGTAATTGAGTTACCACTGCTAAGCAATTAACACTTCTCAGCTGCACTGCAGCAGCTCTGAGCTAAGGTCACGCATACTCAGATTGTGTAAAAAGTAGTAATAATTAAAAAATCTTCCTGTTTAAATCTACCTCCCCTGCCAGCCTTTCCCTTTTCCTGTCAAGAGGCTCCAGTGTGCATCTCTACTGGATATCACCTTCTCTACTTTCCTTGTCCACCTTTAATACTTACCTTTTATAACATGTCTGAGAATTTACTTGTACTCAGACATGTGCAGAACAATTTTGCTCCCCTAGAGCTCAGCCCTGCTCCTCTGCACGCCACTTGTTCTGTCAAAATACAACTGTTAGTGGTAAATTATTTTCACTCTCCATCCTCCAACAGTGTAGGCAGCAAAGACCTTGCTGACAGAGACTAATATCCACTCTGCTCTCAACCTGTACTTGACTTAAGGTTGCTGCTGCTTCCTTCAGATTGAAAAAGGCATGTGAGCCCAAAGCTACTCATGTTGTCTGGGATTTTTTTTCTTGTTTGTCTTCCATCCTAATTCTAACTGAAAATCTAACAAAAGGCACTGTTCCCCCAGCCAGCCCTTACCCAGCTGGCAAAGATGTATGACACAGTAACTCCAAAAGTAAACATTTTATAAATATCAACTAATTTGCAAATTTCCTAAATCACCTCAAAAAATGGAAATATGGTAAGAATGCCTTCAGGGAAAAAGGATGCAGAGAGAAGTAGCTGAGTGGGGTTGAGCAAAAAGAGGCAGTTATTAAAGATATCAAAAGGATACAAGATGAAGCATGATCTAAAAATGGAAGCAGAACAAGAAGCATCAAAAACTGGGAAAGGTACAGAGCCTTTACAAAAGCAAGCAAGATTGTATTGGGCTAATACTTATTTAAGGTATTTTATATGAAGCTGACAAGAGTGGTCAAATACTTCTTCCTTTATAGAGAGGCTAGGTAAGAAAGCATCAGTCTTCATACCAGCTGCAGCTAAAGAATGAAATTCTGCCCTTAGTTTGTCCCTGGCAGCTGAGTCCATCAGCTACAGATAACAAGCAGCATGAACCTAAGGGGGCTACAAAAGGCCCATTTTAGATCAGAGCTATAGCTGTGCCTGATAATGTTATCTGTGTACTGCCCATAGATGGTGGAAGAAGTTGTGGACAGAGCTTCAGCCAACTTTTGCATTTCCTTCCTTTCTAAACTTTAAAAAAAAAAAAAAAAAGTGAAGGCTGTCACAAATCTCAACTAAACAATGTAGTGAATCGGGGATGCTATTTATCAAGCCAGCCTCTTGTGCTACCTACTTTGGCTTGGAGTTGAAAAGAGATTTATGTTTAAAGAACAAATGCACGTATTTCAGTAACAGCCTTAAATTTTTTCAAATAACATTTATATAAGTCAGATGTACAGACTGCTCTAGTAAAGCATTAAAATTACAATGCCATCTATATATTTCTACAGAGCTAGTGTGGCTCTGTAGAAATACATCTTGAAAATATTTGGCATATTTGAATAATATCTATTTGCATGTTCGTGATCCCTTCCATTTATATGGAGCTACTCTTTAAATACAGGATGCCATCACCAACTCTTCTGGGAGGAGGTAACTCTCACTAGACTTGGCTCTCCTCAGGAACTCTGACCACCCCAGAATTAAAGATGGAGAGCATGACAGGGGAGTAGGGGGTGGGTGTTTAAAGACCCAGAGATTGAATTTATAGCCTTCACAAACACAATTTCTTAAGAGAAAAGCAGATTACTAGATTTCTGGAAGACAATGGAAGTTTAAGCTGTAAATAGATAGGAGTTTGAATTCCTGCCTAAGGACTAATAATGTGAAATCAAAGGAAAATGTTAGCACGACATCAACGGGAACTTAACAACAAAACTCACTGGACCTCAAAATAGGTTCCCAAGGGAACTGGTGGAAACTCCCACTGCTTGGAACATATGAATACAGAAAGGGCAAAGCACAAGAAAAATTCACAAAATGGAGTGATCCTGTCTAAGAAGAGCAGGCTAAGATGATTTAGTAGGTTAGAGTAAGTTCTTACACTCTTGCAAACCTGTAAAGCTTAAGAGAGAGGCTGCTCCACACAACAGAATCATTCAGTGTTCTGAGCGTAGAGAACAGGGGGAAAAATGCTCCCACTCTTTCCCCCCCAAATAGCTGTCTCTGCTGACGAGGTACAACAGCTTTCCAGCCTCTGTGCAGTTTGGCAGCAGTACAATACAGATCCAGCCTCATTCAGAGTGACCAAACTGACCTGTACAGCAAAGATCCACCTACGCAACTTCCCGCCTTCTCGTTATTTTCCTGTAGTTACCACTCCATTCTGGTTTTCCTACATTAAATGCTGCATTGCCAACACTTTGGAAGGAGAAAGAAATAGAAAACCAAACCTAGCCAACAACAATAATTAAAAAAAAAAATTTAAAACCCCAAACTTGTCTACAGGTATCTAAAGGGTGGGTGCAAGGAAGATGGAGCCAGACTCTGCTCAGTAGTTCCCAGTGAGAGGACAAGGGGCAACATGCACAAGCTGGAAGATAGGAAGTGACAAGGGTGACAAAGAACTGGAACAGCTGCCCAGGGAGGTTGTGGAGTCCCCTTCTCTGGAGATATTAAAAACCTTCCTGGATGAAGCCTTGAATATGTGCTCTATGTGGCCCTGCTTTAGTGGGAGAGTTGGACTAGATGATCTCTAAAGGTCCCTTCCAACTCTGACAATTCTGAAATTCTGTGGGGGGAAAAAAAGAAAAAAAAAAAAGAAAAAAGAAGGAAACAAGGAAACGAAGGAAACAAGGAAACGAAGGAAACAAGGAAACGAAGGAAACAAGGAAACGAAGGAAACAAGGAAACGAAGGAAACAAGGAAACGAAGGAAACAAGGAAACGAAGGAAACAAGGAAACGAAGGAAATGAAGGAAACAAGGAAAAATAAAGAAAAGAGAAAAAAAGAAAAATAAAAAAGTAAAAAAAGAAAAAAATCAGGAAAGCAGGAAAAAAGGAAAAAGTCAACAACCCCCACACACAGATAACCCCTCAAAACAAACAAAAAGCCGAAAGAAATCCCACCAAGAAACAAGCAAACAAACAAAAACACAATAAAAACCCAAACACCACCAAAACCAACACATAACAATAAAACTCAAAACTCTAACCAACACTGAGAAGTTCTGTCCATAAGGAAATCTTTAGATAACAACTTCCCTTGGTCTTCTAGCAAATCCACTTGCTTCTAAATGTGCCAGTAGAGATGATTTTAGGTAAGCACAATTACAGTTTCCTGTTCTTTATGTGCTAAACCTCAAAGATCAATTACAACAGGGTTTTTTCTATGCAGTTTGACTCCAAGATAGGACATGAGATCATCCATTGAACATACATATCCAAGACTAAGTGCATTATTAATTCATTTTCCACTAGGTAATATGGCATGGTGAAAAATAGCTACCAGAGCACATACTGACTAAAGACTTAAACAGAAATCAGTAGATTTATGTGATGATTGCTATGCAGCAACCTAATGGATCTCATTAAAGGAGACATAGATTCTTCTCCCCTGATACTATCACTGCTCCTACACATTAGATGCTGATGTTCAACACAGGAAAGAAAATTGATTGCAACATATCCCATAAATAGTTCTAGCACCAGTTGTGGAAATGATGTATCTGAATTTAATATAGTCTGAGTCTGAGTGCAAACAGGTCTCAAATTTATAGCATTTCCCTGATTAACGACAGTGTTTGGAAAATTTCTTTTTACAAATAAGTTAGCTCTAAAGCACAACCTGCCTCAGACTTTTAATTAGACAGGTGATGTAAACACCTATATGAGTTTTTACTCTTGTCCTCTTTGACTTTGTGGTGCTGCAATCAAGGAAGGAACCCTAAGGAATACTTAACATCAGCATCATCTTGAACCTAACTAACATATTACTTTGGTAGAGTCCATAGAGTAAATTCTATTTATTGACCTCTTTTAAGATTCACAAGAATAAACACTTCAATCAGCTGCCTGCCTCAGACCTGTTTATGCTACAAGCAGCTCCTCACTGAAGGCCTAAGTTCTACTGGTACATTCATCAACCTCTGGGACTACAGAACAATTATAATTTGGCCCTTTCTCCTTCTGGCCTTTGGTATTTTGCTCCAGAGAGTGAGGAAAAGCAGCCAGGCAGATGAAATTCTGATCTAGCTTTGTGCAAAATCACCTTACATCCAAATATCCACAGCCCTGGCAGCTACAACAGAAATTCCCTGTATCATCAAATGCCATCCTGCTCCATCACTGTGTAACAAGAAGTACAGGTGCCACTTTTGTTTATTCTAGCTTCAGTTACCATAAGCATTCAACTCCTATGGAAAGCCATGCTCCTATAGATGGAAGCTGAACTTTGACACATTTGAACATCTCTGAGGGCCCCAAATCACTTGTGGTTTTAGTGTCTGGTTACCGTGCCTCTTATCATTTTGAAATCACAGCACTCAAACTTCAACAACATTTTGTTCCAAGTGGCTGTTATTACGTTGTCTCCCTTTTATGCTTTCCACAGACTAAATCAGGAATAGATATCTGACATAAGGATCCTTCACAGCTTAATAGTGAATGCATACGTCTGGAGGAGCTGGGAAACCACCCACGATTCTCCACATTGAACCACAAAGGCAACTGGCAGTCCTTCACTTCTGCTGCAAGATGCAGAGGAGACAAATCACTCCAAATGTACTCTTTGAAGAGCTTGATTTTTGTTTCCATGTCACTGCTTACACTGCCTTATGCGCATCTTGATCTTCTGCTGAAGTTTCCTTAGGATTTTATTTGGTATTTATCATGTCGCTGTAATCCTACATCTTGACTTTTCTGGCACGACAAATCTATGTTTCTCAGAAATTCAAAACAACCTCAAACCTTTTTTTTTTTTTTTTTTTTTCTTGTGTCAAAGACTTGATCGAGTTTCCTTTTCTTCTTAACGCTGGTATCAAACACTGCAGTGATCTCAGAAGGAAATTTGTTGTATATGTCAGATCAAAAAGTAAAGAAAAGAGTTGAGGGAAAATGAAACTACCCACACATACAGCAGGAAACCTGTCTAATCAGTGGCAAAAAGAATACATGAGCACCACAGTAATCCTTAAAAAAAAAAAAAAACCCTGTGATTTCTGTTCCCAGTTCTTCAGGATCTGAAATAGGATTCCGGCTAACCTTGATGAGACCATCTAACATCCATGCAAGGTAGACTCACAGTGATCTACCAGATTTCTAACAACTTTATTTTGACCAAAGCTACAGCTACCCATTCACTCAAGAAAGAAGCTGGCAGCAAGCATGAGTTAACTTAGTATAAGGCCAGCTGGAATAACACAGACCACTCAGACAACAAACGTCACCTCACAAGCACCCTGGATTTGTTCCAAAAATCACTTGAAAAGTAGTATTCTTTTTTAATGTGCTCAAGGACTGATTCAGCTTACACCAGAAACAGTATTTCTTTTTTTTCTTTTTTTTTTTTTTTCTTGAGCATGCTAGGAACCATAGTTTCCCAATGTACTTTGGGATGATTTTGAATATTCCCACAGTATACCTAAGCAAGCCTGTAAATTAGTTTCCTTTTATTTAAGTTTACAAAGATCTCATGCAGCTAAATTTCCCCACTTCTCACTTTCCAAAAGAGAGAAGCTTTTAGATACAGAAACATATTTTTAAGGTGGTAAGGTGCAAAGCTATTTACCCACATTAGTACTGCTTTGAAAGCACTTAAAATATTTCAGCTGACTTTCAATAATTTTTAATATTTCTAGCTATTTCCCTGAGCTCACAGAGCTTTCACAGCTAGGGAAGTAAGCAAACACCTGCTTGGATTTGGCAAACTGCACGGGGCTCAGAATACTAAGGCAACCTCTGCAAAATCTTCCTCATTTACAGATGCCAATTTGCTGATGATAGGAAGATAGCCTGCCTTCTAAAATGAGGATTAATTTAGACTAGCAAATAGTAGGGATTCTTCTCCCACTTATAAATGGAGGCTGGAAGCTAGTGAGGAGAGAATGATAAACTGGGAGCTATTACTGATTTACTCCTTTTTATGAAAAGTTGGCTTTCCTCTTCACTCCCCAGCAGCCCAAGGGCAAGAAGCAGGAGAGAACAAACAAAAATCTCAGCCTAAAAACTAGGGACAACTGGAGCAGCTGGGCCTGTATTTTTCATCACTTTTATTTTGTAAAAGCACCTCCCTAATCATTTAGAGATTAGAAGAAATTTCCTTTCCTCTTTTATAACAGATCAGGTAAGCTACCAGATGATGAAGTTACAAGAGTCAGTTGAAAGGGGAAATCCAACATTCCCCCATCCATCCATCCATCCATCCATCCATCCATCCATCCATCCATCCCACCACCACTCCTTGCATCAGCTTCCAAGGACTCTTCAGATTTTGCGCAGAGCAGCAAACCAAGGGGAAAAAAAGAAAAATCAGTTTTCTGCAGGCATCAGCCAGAGCAAGATAAAGAAGTGAGACAAGCACTGGCAAGAAGTACATCAGCAAGCCTTGAGAACAGTTCATCAGTAACGTGCAACTCCTATGATTTGCCTAAGAGTTTGGAAGCAGGAGTTTACAGCTGTCCACGTACCCCCTCAAAAGATGCAGTATACATATTCCAGGAGCAAACGCATCCATCTCCTAACATGACTTAGGAAGTGTCTTTTACCATGGATAAAGCAACTGTTTAAGCTTATATATGTATGCAAGCAAGCCCAAAGGAAGAAAAAAAAAGCCTTTCTGCATCAAATTGCTCCACAAACCCCTAAAAATAAGTACCAAGATGACTACTAAGGATGAGCACCCATGCTTAGTACCCATGCTACTCCATGACAGTGTGGCAGGAGATTCTGCAGTGTTTCTATCTCCCTTTTAGGCAAGATAACACAAAGCTTTCTAAAAAGGACCAATATTAGATGGCTGTGTCTTATATGGCAATTTACAAGCACAGGACACAAGTGACCTTTGAGTTCAGTTCTCTACTCCTATTAAAAACAAATAAACAAACCTAAAAAAACCAAAAACAACCCACAAAAAGAACCTGTCAGACCAGATCTAACAACCAGTGTCTAGAGAACAACCCATTCTCAGAAATTCATCCTAAATGGCCTACAAAGCAAAGTGCAACTACTGCACCTTACTTATACAATTCCCTTTGTAGTAATACTGGGTTCATTATTCCTCCTGTAAAAAATGTGCTTTCCACAAATATTGATTTATAATAGCAATCAAATAGCGTATCTATGATACAATGTAAATACTATTCATAAGCATTCTGCCTAATGAATGGCAGTCACACAGAAGAACACGTGTGTCTAATTCCTGTCCATGAACCCAGCTTTATATATAACCCCAGGAACCAGAACTATGATCCTAAACCACTTTCTTAATATTATCCATTTTATAATATACTCCCCAAAAGTACTACTAGACACCTCTGTGGGCTTAAAGCACATAAAAGAAGATTGTGCTGCTTTGTTCTAAAAATCCCATTTCTAATTGATTTTATTAAAAAAATATTTTATATGCTAATTAGCATAATTTCTTAGAGATTCACATATTTGAATATAATTAGCCACTTGTTTTGCTGCACTCAGTGCTAATGTCCTTTTAAGAAAACACCATTTTTGATTTTCCTGTTGCTCAAACTTAAGAGAAGCCTCTCTGGGCTGAAAACGCGGGAATCCTCTGAACTGACTTAAAACAGCTAAGCTATCAATTACTTTTTCACTTAATTTATTCCGTGTTTGTTTGGGATAGCTTTGTTACAACAGCATGAAGGCTTTGAGTCTAGATGATTAAAGCCAGACTTCTAGGTACACATTTGGAATCCCAAGCAATAGTGCCAAGCAAACACAGCTCCCGCTGACACCCAGAGTAGGTCTAAACAGCATAGCTCAAAAACAGGTCAAAACAGCTCAAAAGCATGCTGAACCCAGACCCCTGCCACACTCCTGGCAGTCCTTACCCACACTGGAGCATGGGGTTGAGGAGCCTGTGCCGGGCTTCTGTCTCTCTGTTGCTTGCTCACAATTTCTATGGCAAATTCACTGTGTAGGAAACAATATGATTTCTTTTCTGTTACATTCTCAGTGTGGGAAGTGGTACCTAAAATGACAGCAATATTAGTGCCTTCAGGAGACTTATGCATTTAACAATTCTACCCCTCTCCTGCAATTAAATTTCCATCGTTTCTACCTATGTGCTTGGTGGTACTTAGGTTTAGTCTGTGCAGACTGGTACTTAGCTGTCTTTATTGTTCACACTGATTCAATTATTTGAGTATTTGATTATTCAGTATCCAATTATTGGATGGGGGGGTTGGGGGGAGGGGGGGGTGTGGGGAAGAAATCTTAATCTAAAGGAATAGTTAGCAACTTTAAACTCATTATTTCCCATTCCAGAACTAAGCAGAAATAGCCAGTTCTGCAAAGCCTTAGGAAAAAAAGCAACTTTACAACTCTAATTACTGTACAACTATAGGGAGAAAAGAATAACTTTATTTTATATTCATGACCTAAAGGTTTTTCTAAGTAAGATGAAGAATATTATAACTACTGAAGATATAAAAAGAAGCTGTATATAGGAGCTTGGATTTAATTTATTTTTTTTTCATAGGAGCCTCTTTCTAGAGCTGGATTTCTTGCCCTTCAGAACTCATGAAGTTAAATTAAAAGTTATTCAGGAAACAAGTTATGTTCATCTTGTTCAGACACCACTATTTATTCTTACACCTGCATGTTATCCTCCCTCATGACCTAAGGAGAACCTTCATGAACTCACTGCCCAAGAAGGAATCACAGAGCCTACACCCCCAGAATGGTCCCACTCACCCAGCTTTCAACTTCCTCAATGATCCCATATACCATTCCTACACTATGTGTGGGAAATTCCACTGTGAGCAGCTAGGAGAAGAGTAAACCCACAATTTTGAGGAAAAGCTCTACTTTAAAGACATTATTAATGAAATCAATTCTCTTACCACTCCTCCCATGAAATTACAGTTGAGTAACTATGACAATGGCAGAATTTAAGCTTATTTTCAGTGTTGTAAGCAGTGTGTAACAGCACCACCTGGTGATCTCAGCAGCACAGTATTTTTAAGACATCCACTAAGTTAAGGCATATTAATCATCATGGAACATATTTTAATCCTGGATGTGCACAGTTTGGAATTCTTTTCAGTAAAAAATGCATGCAATTTGTATCAGTGAATAGTAACATTTTGTGATTTTGATAATAAATTAATCAAGTCCTCAAAGCTAGCATCTATTGCTAAGTAGGGAAAGCTTTTGACACAGCAACAGGCAGCTTAGTAAAATTCAAGAACTGCTTCAAATGTTTTAACTTGGTAGGTTAATGACCTGTTTGTTTAAAGATTTGGTTTATAGTTCATACAGATGAAAGGTCACCTCAGAATCAGAAACAGTCAAGCCTCAGCTTTTAAAATCACTTGGAAAAAAATCAAACTGGATGTCATACATGCTGCATATTCTGAATTAATATATAAACAGAATTATCATTTTGGTCCTAATGCATTTAGAACTTTACTGCTGTTCCAGCAAAGCACTGAGGAACATCTAATGCACTTTGCTGCAAAAATCCTTAAGGATCCTGAAATGAAAATGTACTCCCTAAAGATGCTGCGAGTGACAAGAATTCTATTAGAGTTGAGCATTTCTTCCTCATCACTCCTTTTTAAATTGCAACTAAATTAGCACAGCCTGCACACTCCAGGGTGTGTGCTGGGAGGAGGGAAGGGGAGAGAACTGAAGATATAAAGGCCTGAGGCACTTCAAGCAGAGAGCATCCATCTGCTAGCAGCAGTCAATGAGCAGAACATTTCTAAAAAGCTTCCCACACACATTAAGTCAAGCCAAAAAGAACAGAAAACACCTTCCTTCACTCTGACTGTGCAGGACTGAACGTAACAGGACAGTGGGTTATAAATACATGTTTGAAAAAAAACGAAACCTGAAAGAGTCACAGTGGGGTCCTGCATTCAGCCTCTCCTTCTGCAAAGCTGATTTAAGAGGCTCCTGCTCATCTCTATGGCATCCATTCCCTCTCCCACGCTGTGGTGGTATGTGGAGGAGTGAAATGATCAAAGGGAAATACAAAAATTAAAAAAAAAAGCATTGGTTCTTTTTTTTTTTTTTTTTCATTTTGCTTGCAAACCCAGATCTTTTCACTGCCCCAGTAAATGGAAACATTGCCCAAAGTAAGGCTGAACACATTTGGAAGAGGGGAATGGGAGAGGGCAGGTGAGGGATGGGAAAGGCAAGGATCAAACCAGCTTTGCTGTTAGAGATTCTTATCATGGAACTGGACTCCTCCAGAGCTGCAGCTCTAAGTGATGAAGGCCTCTGATGGCAACACCACTCCAAGAATTCCCAACCCTTTACACAACATCTTATTCCTACCCATGCACTGCAGCACACCAGCTCCCCAGCCTCCCACAGCTACCTGCCGGGAGCACAGCAATCATCCAGGTTAAAAAAAATTTGTCTGTGTGTGCAGAATTGTTCTGGTACACGATGGGGCTGGGGTTTGTTTTTCTGAGGGTTTTGTTTGTTGGTTGGCTTATTTGCTTGTTTTTGGAGAAGGAGGTTGACATAGGTCAGTCTGATGATGGATATGACAGCGTGGCTGTATGGGACATAAGACCCTCCCTCTGGACACACATTTCACACCTGGTACAGAACCCTATAACTTTTATTCATTTGTACCCAATACCTACACTGACACTTGGGTCTGCCACCAGCATACTGTATTTGCCTGAGAAATGTTGCTGCAGCAATGGCATTGAGCAGGAGCCAAGAAGTCTCTGCCTGTGTAAATTTTGACTAAGGTATGCAACAGCAGTGCTCATTCATCTGGGAGGACATAACACACAACTGGGAAGGCAACAAGGACAATCAAAGCTACACAGGCACTTTCTGCACGGGGAATGAGGTGAAAATGTTGTGGAGAAGCAGCACCACGTGCACCACGTCAATTCTGCTCCCTCAGCTACTGCTGGATGCCTGTGAGATTCTGTACCAGATATGCCTGGGCGGGTGTTCTGACAGCCCTACAGCCAGAATACAACGTGCCTGCACACCCTTTTGCAGACACACCTGTGTTCCACACAAACACACACACACGGTGGTTCCTCCAGGACCACCAGCCACGAGCTGAAAGCAGCTTGGGATCACAGCTTGTTCATGTCCAGCTGCAAAGGGCAGGTGAAATGAGCACAAGTATGTCTGCAAGAACACAAATAAATCATAGTCTTCCTTATAAAAAACAGTGTATACAAGCAGTGAATTCTTTTGATTATTTGTTATTCCTATAGAAGTTCCAGAAGTTTAATGCTGTGGCCATTACTTAAAGAAAAGCTGTCTTCCAAGAAAGCTGCAATAGCTCTACCAGTAAATTGGACCTGCAAACCCTCAGGCTTAGAAAATGCTTCCCTGCACTACTCCAAAATTATTTCACAGAGCAAAACAAGAAGACATTTTCACACATGAAAAAGGAACTCGGCACTATCAGAGAACACAGCCTTAAAAAGCAACAACAGTTCCCACCCTTGGATTTTGAACCATAGAGCATGCAAAATGACACAAATGCTTCAAAACTCACATTTGAACATTTAAAAGATGGTCCTATGCCATGTAAGCGCTATACATATTTTCCCTTAAAAAACAGAGCACCAGCTCCACAGAAGTTAAACCAAAGCTGTGTTACCTGAGGTATAATTTAAGCTTGTCTAACAACCTTCCAAAGCTCAAGTGGTGTAATACAGAGCTTGGTAGAAGAGGAAGATTACTAGCACAGAATTTTATAGAAATCAGTAGAGGAGTAGGAAGGAGGAGAAGCTGTTCCCTGTTTTCTGCCACATTGTACAAGGAACATAGACCTATTAATATGCAAGTTCATCTCCTTCTGAATGGTAATGCAAAAAGCAAATGTTTTAAAAAACATTAGCCTGCTAGGTAAACTGTGTTTAAGTAAAGAGTTGCACTCAAGAGAAATGACAGGTTCCAATTATCTACACAAGGCTATAGGGAGATAAATCTCTGTCAGTGAATTGCACAAATATGATATATATTGTCCTATTCCATGTCACATAAAAATTTGTCAGTTAACAAGGAGAAATGTTAAGATACAAGAGCCAAAACTTCAATATCCAAGCAAGAAATTTGACAAGCATGAAGAATTTTAGAAGGCATTTCTTCTTATGTTTGTCAAAATGAAGCAGAGATTTGTGCTTCCCTGGCACAACAGTTTCCCTGCCCACAGCCAACTAATAAACTGAGAGACAGAGCAGACAGGAGAAGAGACAGAGCAAAGGAATCATGAAAGACTCCTTTAACTCCAGAGTCACAAACAGGCCAATTCAAAGTCACTGAACACACAAATCTTTTTTGTTACTAGTTGTGACAACAGAAGTCATCTGTTAACTCATTTGATGAAGACTTTGATTTTTTTTTTCTTTAATTTTTCAACTTGAAGGACAATCTTCAAAATTAAAAGTAGCAACAGAGGTCATTCTGAGTCCACATAAAGACTGACCAAACAACTCCAAGGGATTTTAGAAGTGCCTTTTCTAGCTAAGCAAACACAGGAACACAAGAAGGAAGATCAGCAAACTTTGATTTATTTCAACCAAGTGGGATTCTGTGCTTAAAGTTTTAACATGTCCATCCTACCATTTTGTTACCTGTTATGTAGGGATCTCTGACCTTCTTTATTAGAAACACAACAAATCTCATTAAAGCAGACATGGATTTTTCTCCTTGATACTGCCACTTTACCGCATCACAAGAATCCCTGAGAAAGGTCTTTCAATCATCATTCCCTAAAAACCCCACAAAGACGGCCAAGGCTTAAGACAATAAAATTTTTCAAATCTGAATTCAATTAGAATCATAGAATCATAGAATTGGCTGGGTTGGAAGGGACCTCAGAGATCATCAAGTCCAACCCTTGATCCACTATTGCTGCAGTTCCCAGCCCATGGCACTGAGTGCCACATCCAGTCTCTTTTTAAATATCTCCAGGGATGGAGAATCCACCACTTCCCTGGGCAGCCCATTCCAATGGCTGATCACCCTCTCAGTAAATAAATTCTTTCTAATGTCCAACCTAAACCTCCCCCGGCACAACTTGAGACCTCTTGTGCCCTCTTGTCTTGCTGAGAGTTGCCTGGGAAAAGAGCCCAACCTCCCCCTGGCTCCAACCTCCTTTCAGGGAGTTGTAGAGAGTGATGAGGTCTCCCCTGAGCCTCCTCTTCTCCAGGCTGAACACCCCCAGCTCCCTCAGCCTCTCCTCATAGGATCTGTGCTGGAGTCCCTTCACCAGCCTAGGAACTAATTAATCAGTGTATAATCAAATGTTGTCCCAGATCAGCTGGTGAACTTAACTGGTCTTTTAACAAAGATAACTGGAGATCATGAAGCAGAGGGTTTCAGAAGTTTAGCCACCTGAAAGATACTCCATTTGCTGGAGGAAAGTACCAGTACCACCAGTACCAGAAGGATCCCAGCTTCCTCAGATGCCTCTGAATCAAACACCATGGGTCTCCCAGAGTAATAAGGAAACAGGCAAGGAAATACATTCTTCTGCTTTTATCCAAATTCTTGGAATAACTTATGCTGGCTAAAAAGTGGGTTTTCTACCTCTGGGGGTTTTTCTGTTTGTTTTTCTTAAATAAGTGATTTGCCTGTCTCCAACTCCTTGCTGATTAGTGCAGCTGCCTGCAAACCCTGAAAGCTTCAGCTCTGAGAAATGTGTGCAAAGTACCAAGATATCCTGAAGGGACTCCAGTATCTGAACTGCAGTTTATGCTTCTGTGACTTGGTAGAGCCTGCATCAAAGTACCAGGAAAGACTAAAACTACCAACATTCAACCAAGACTCAGAAACAAAGAGGTCCAGGAAAATGGAACACAAACATGACAGCCTGGGAACATCAGAAAGGTCCCCCAGAGAACAGTTGTGTGATACATAACAGTGATCACACATAAAATGGCAAACAGGGTGGGAAAATAATTGATGAAGAAGTTGAGGTACCAAAGATTTAACATTCCAGGTCACAGCTTCACTGATTTCCTGGCTCTGGAGCATGCTCTGCTCACAAAGGAAAATTAGCAATAGTGCAAGGAACAGATACATGTTATGGGTAGGACAAATCCATGTTTTAGCAGATGCTGGAAAGGATGGATGTACAAAACAGGAGGGAGAGCTGGGAGTGGCCTCAAAGGGAGAAAGCTTGAACTTGTTAACAAGCAGAAGGGCAGAGCACTAGGATGCAATTCCAAAATTAAGTTTTGGCCATATTAAGTTTGTGTCAAAAAGGAGAAACATATAAGCAGACACTAAAGCCTAGGATTCATCACCCTTATCTTCAGAAACCAGCATCTGAGCTTAGTCAATCTAGACTTCCTTTCAGTGAGTGAAGAGAAACAGACACTTAAGAGAATGAGTCATTGGACTTCCTTTCAGATTAACTTAATCACACCCTAAATCTGTCTGCCTCTTTGTAGAGACCTTGAGAGGAGTTCAGGATGATGAGCTCACACAGACATCTAAACTTTGCCAGCTGAATCCCACCCTGACTCAAGTCATGACATGGGACTAGATGGAAGTGGTATGCTGGGAATAAAGCATAAAGTTGCATTTGAAACAAGGACAAAAACCATAATGAAACACATCCACACACAAAAAACATGTAAGATCACCCTAAATGAAAAGGGGAAGATGCTCTTTATCCTCCTTCAATGAGAAATGGAGAAAGCTAACAGATCAAATAGAAATATGAGGGAAATGAATGAGACAGAAGTTGTTAAAGATAACAAAGGACTCATAAGGGACAAGGCAGTAAAGAGATTAAAGAGGGTAAAACTGAAGCAATGGTCTGGCTAGAAGAGGAAGTCTTTCAAAGCCTTAGGAAGTAAAGAAATTCAGAAGGATACAAGACAAAGCCAGAAAAGGAGAAGTTTAAGCAATGGTTAGTTTAGAAGACAGTAAGAGAAAACCCAGTGAAGGTAGAGATGAGAGGAATAGGATTAGTTTCAATCCCAACAGAAAAAAAAGCAAGAAGGACCAAAAAATGGAAGAGGGACTAGACTGGAAGATTCATTATTGAAATTTAAGCCTGAGATAGCAGTTGATCCAGGAGAAAGAGTCAGAAAAGTCTGCATCCAGCAATGGAAACAATCTGGAAGAATTCCAGGGCTATGCACAGCCACAAAACTACAAATTCACTGGGTGGCAACAGACAGGGGTGTAACAGCTCACCTGACTGGAGTAATGAGATGAATGGTTACAGCCTCCATAAGAAGGACAGACAGGGAAGGTGACAGGGGACTCATTTTACACAGAGGAACAGACTGAATGGGTGAAGCTCTGCTGAAAAACAAGTGGCAGGCCAATAAAGAGTAAATGGGTCTGGATGAGAGGCAAGACCAAAGGAAAAGAGTCAGAAGCACCTGCTCTAGACCATCTGATCTCAAAGATGAAGCCTTCTTCAGACAACAGCAACATGTCCTGGTTCTCATGGTGAACTGTAACCACCCCAACATTTGCTGGAAGGGAACCATAGTGGGTCTCAAGCAACACAGTGGCCTCCTAGAACATGCCAGGAACATGTCAAGTAGGGGAACACCTACCATTCTCTAGAAGGGATGAAGTGAAAGTTTGATGGCAGGCTTGGTTACAGCAACCCTGAGATGATAATGTATAAGATCTTGATAGGTGTGAGGAAGATGGGCAGCATTAATCACAACCCTGGATTTCAGAGGGCAGGCTTCAGTTTGTTTAGAGCAGCGGTAAGCAGGACCTCTTAAGGTACTGCCATGAAGATCAAACAAGCCAGGAGGATTGGTCAGTCTTGAAGTACAATCTCCCCAAAGCACAACACTCCATGTTGCTGTGCAGGAAGTTGGGCAGGAAGGATGTGTGGCAGCTTGGCTTCTTAGAAAATCCTGAGTCTCCCTGGTCTCCGTTGTGAAGTCTGTTTTCAGATCTCATGGGTCTCTATGTGAGTTTGGAGGAAAGGAACCATTACCCATGGTAAAGAAGACTGAATAAAGGCTCAGTTAAGCAAGATCTACATACAGGAGTCAAGTGGACCAGTTGGGACACAACTGAAGATGATAAGGGAGCTGGGAAAAAGAAAGAGCTCCTTCTTCGGGGAAGAACCAAAGGAGATTCACTATGACCAGAAGGCAGCAAGCATCAGGCTTTTCTTCCAGAGGGAGAAGGAGGACACTAGAGGTAAGTCAGCCTCCATTCAGATTGTTGGAAGGACATGAAACAAATCTAATCTACCCAGAAACCATTTGCAGACACACAAAAGGTAAGAAAGTTATTGAGAACTGCCAGAATAGATTTAACAAGAGCAGACTGTGTCTGACTGGAATAAAAGCCACACTGCAATCAAAGTAAAAAGTAACTACTGCTCTTCCTTCACCCCATTTCACCATTCTCCTTTAGTAATCTGGTAGCCAAACGGAGGAGATAGACTTGACAGGTGAACTACAAGTTGGGTGAAAATCTGGCCAAGTCCAAAGGTTAGAGGTCAGCACTGAGCCATGAGACTGATACTGAGGTCAATACTGATGAGGTCTTCACTAACAACATGGACTATGGGACAGAAGGCTCCCTTTGCCAGCCTGCAGATATCATCACACTGGTACAGTGGTCAATGCACTAACAAACAGAGCAGATATTCAGATGAATCTTAAGATGCTGCAGAAATGAGCTCGAAGAAACCTCATGAAGTTCAACAAGGCAAATTTAATTCCTTTTCTGCACCTGGGACAGGAGAACTGCAGGCAACCACACAGGCTGGGGACTGGCTAGAGGGTAGCTCTGCAGAAAAGGATCTATAGACCCTCAGGGAAAGAAAGATGACCAAGCAGTACTCACTTGCAGTGGTGAAGGCAAACTGCATCCTGGAGCTTCGTTATTAAGACTGCAGCCAGCAGGACAAGGGAAGTGATTACTACCCCCTGTTCAGCACCTGCAAGACTGTATTTAGAGTACTTTGTCCAGTTCAAGACTCCTCTACAGCAGACCAGGCACTGACATACTGGAGAAAATCCAGCAAAGTTGATGCTAAGATGACTAATAGACTGGAGCACATGGCATGAGGCCAAGAGCTGAATCTGCTCAGTCTTAAGATGAGAAAACTAAGAGGGAGGTCTCACTGATGTCCTCAGCTACTCAGTGGCAAGTTATGAAGAAAATGGAGCCAGAATCATCAGAGATGCACAGCAAAAGTACAAGAGGCAAGAATTACATTTCATCAAACTAAGTTCTAAGTAGATGCAATGAAAAAATTCTATATGGTGAGGGTGGTCAAGCATAAAAGAACAGGTTGTCCAGGGAGACTGTACCATATCCTTCCTTGGGGATACTCCAAGCTCAGCTACACTAGGCTCTGAGCAGCCTAACACAGTTTCAAAGCCACCCCCTTATGGACATCTGGAGGTCCCTTACAAAATAAGTTATTCTAGGATTCTACTAGGCCTTGCCTCTCCTCTCTTACTTCAGTTTTGTTAAATAGTGTTCTCTGCTCCTCTTCTTGGATCCTTCTGTTCTTTATGCCTATAACATATTGTCCTGATTTAAATCATGCTGTATAGTTCTGGAAGGAAGTAGAGTCCTCCATAATCACTTGTAATAAACCAGCTATGAAAATAGTGCTGATGACAAAGGTTAAAGAATTAAGCAAACCGTTTAAATGTAAACAGTAAAAAATCAATTAGAGAACATCTTCAGAAATGCCTTCCCATTTAGCATTAAAATACTGATGGCTGTATTTTGGTATTTAAGAGGACGGAGGGAAAACACACACTCACTTAAAGAAATTACTAAGAATACAGCATTAAGGGTTGAAAAATGGCATTAACCGGCATTAACCTAGATGCAGCTGCAATCGTCAAACTTAGTTTCAACCAAATTTGACTATCTGCAACTGAAGCTTTCAAATTATAATCATGCCATTGGCCTTCTTTCCCCTTTCCCTTTTCTTTTCGGCCACTTGAAGACTACTAAAGGTATCAGAGCTCCTAGTGAAGAACAGCTCCCTTGTAACTATGACTCTGACATGGATATTGTGAGAGCAGATTGCCTGCAAGGAAACAAGAATAAACCAGCTATTTAGAGAGATTATGCAATGCAGCACAGAGCTGTAAAATGAGAATTAAAGAACTCTGCATTTCAGCCCTGTAAGTAACCATAAACCTTGGACAATACTGTAGGAATTTGAAGAGGCTCAAGCAACAGAAGCAGTCTTGTCAAAGGGTCTCTGCTCAGAGCTAGTATTTTATTCATAATTCTTTCTCACAAGAACAGTACTGTATGGCTATTTTGTTAAATCTTTTCAAACACAGTTGAAACACCTCTTCACATCATCTCATAGATGTGCAGGTTGTTACTACAAAAATGAGCTCTATATGAACAGATATGAAGCATTCTGTGGACACGAGCTTGTTGAACTTGCAGAGCTCAGAACACTCAGCACAGTGCCACACTGAAAAATCAAACTGATTATCAACAAATACGATAGTATTAGGACCTTTCTGCATAAATACTTCAACAAGTGTAAACAAGATTCCAGTTTTTATAAGCAGCCAGTTCCCAAACAAACACCCACAAACATCAGCTGGTTCAGCAAAGAAAGGCAGAGGCTACGTTCTGCCACGCACCATCACATTATAAATAGTGAGGAAATGTACAGCAAAGGGTGTGTGACAAGGGAGACTTAGCTCTGTGTATGAGACATTCTGATGCAAAACTAGGAACTATGGAGCCTTCAGAGTTTGCCCATGGCTTTGTTTAGCACACATACACACACACAAACACACACACATAAAAACACCAATACACAAAATAACGATTTTGTTGAAGGGTCCAGAACTGCTTAGCAATTGGTATATGTTACTGCTGCACTTCTTCACTTTAGAATCCAAGAAAAAAAAAACCAAACTTGTAAACTTGCCATAGGTATTCTAATGAAAAACTGTTTTTCATCAAGTTCTAAACATCCTTTCATTAGGGGCCTCAAAAAACAGCAGCATCATACATTCATCCAAACCCAACTGCTTCGCTAGTGACTAAATGAGACAGTGAGGCCAAATCACCTCTCCTGAAAACACAGACAGTACAGCAAGGAAGAAGTTGGCCCAGACTACATGGGGGAGGGAAAGGAAAACAGGGGGAGGTTGTTGTTTTTTTTTTTAAAAAAAAAAAAAAAAAATCAAGTCCCTGCTCCATTGCTGGACTTTTCCCCACATCATGACAAGCCTGCAGGTTGCTGGCAAGCAGACCAGGCACAGTGTGAGAGCTCTCAGACCACACACACACAGGCTCCCAGCTGCTCTCCAGTGCTCTCTGGGGAAAAACTCCAGCCCAACCCAGGCTCTGGGGCCATCCCTGCTTTCCAGAGGCTGGTTCTTCCCTTTGGCAATAGCCTGCATAGAGAACACTGTGTAGGAGAAAATCTTGAGCTTACACTACTGCAGGCAGGATGCAGCCTTGACCATCAGGGAGCTGCAGGAACAGCCCTCCTGAAGCTTGTTCACAAGTTGTTCTGGGCCAGCACTGATGGGAGCTAATTTCAGCAGTTCATCTGCAACTCAGTTAATTATGGAAATGCAAACTAGTCCCATCATCAGATATGTAAGTAGCTAAGCATTTTTTTTGATCAGACAGCATAGCACTCCAAAGATAACTGTTCATTTTTAATATAGTCAACTATCAGTATACTTCAATTTCACTTTCTTTAAAATATATCAAATATATTCATTTACCTTGCTACCCTTTCAGGTCTAAATACACTGGGTATTAACACAATTTCACCAAAAAAGAAGCCATGATCACAAGTACAGTGCTAAGGTGAGATAATACTAAGTCCTTTGCCACAGTTCAATTTGCAATTAAAAACTATGTAAAGCTAAAAACTGCAATTAAATGCAGCAGACAACTAGCTCATTATACTGCAGCAGAAAGAAAAATCCCTCAAACAGCAATTGCTCTACCTGAAATATCAACTGGTATTCTCACTCCTGAGACTGAGCAAGGATGACACTTTGCTCACTGAAAAGAAGATTCCCAGAGACTTCTTGGCAGCATGAGAAATGCAGGTTGGCTACAGAAATCAAAGACCAACTTATATAAAAGATAGCCACACACACACAAAAAAAACCCAAACCCAAACAACAAACAAAAAAAACCTGAACCAAACCATAAAGTGTCTCAGAGAGGAATAGGTGAAAAGACAAATTATTTCCCTGTTTCAAAACTGTTTGGGGAATAATTTCATTTAAAGCAACTGTAAATTCGTGCATACGATGCTGACAGATCATAGGCAAGTCAGAATCATTGTAGACGATAAGGGGAGCCCCATGCACAAAAGCTGTGGGGAAGGAAGATGCTCAGACATATTTCCCAGCAAACATTCATCCAAGAAAGTAGCCACATTTAGACTCCAGAAAAATGCTTCCACTGTCTAATTGTGATTACCTTTCAAGATAACCAAAGGGATTCTGAAGGATTCAAACACTCCAAGAAGCAACAGGACAGCATTTTCACCCCTCAGCATTTTACTCTTCTACAACTAAAGACAAGGAACTGGGCAGTCCTTATGCACAATGAGACAATTTATTTTTAAAATGCTTGTGCACAATTACAGTTTTTAAAGTGCCTTTATCCAAACACAAACTTCACTAACTGTAAAAGGTATTCTAGTGGGTCCTTACTCCACTGCTTTATACAGGCATTTTTAAAAACTCTTTAGATAGTACCTTTGGGCCTGACAGTGAAACTGCCTCACATAAAGTGAAAGCTTTACTCTGCCAAAAAAGCAGGGCTCAATACTGTTCAGTAAAAACAGGTGAATAAACCATTCTGTATATAAAACAATCCGTATATATATGACCTGCATAATGTTGAGTAAAGCAATTTGGGTATATTACAGTAACACAGATCAACTTTAACCTCTCTATACCTATAGAGATGTAATATCAGATCAATCTTATTCTTTGTGTACCTATGTAAGCATAATTATAAGTTAAAATTATATTATACATCCCTTGGCTATTTACACATCAGCTTCTGAATCTTTGATGTGACAGTCCATCAGCTGTCAGCTCCAAGAGTCATGAGACAGAGTATTAATTATCCAAAAGATGTCAACTCCTGTCCATTTATATCAATTAACAGCAATTGAAACAGGAAGACTATTCACTGTCTTAAAAAAGTGTAGATTATGTAGATCTCAAAATATATAGCATGTAATGAGGATATTTATTACATAATCTGGAGACTAAAATCTTTTTTCCATTTTACCTCTCTGTTCAGTCACGTATTAAGCATTTAATTACTATACAGTGTGCATAAATACATGCATTATGTCAACTTACACTGCATTTTAAAAAGCATTTGAACAATTATACTTAAACATGATAATGCATTTCAAGAACCCTGAGAACTGATAGAATAAGAAGTCTCATTAGGTTTACAGATAATAAAAAGGTGCAATAGCCATGTCAACCTTGAAAAAGCCCTTTTCAACTATGATAGTATTGTCAGGTGCCATTACCCTTTGTCAGCCAGCTACCTGACCTCATAAATCAAGTGTAACAACCAAAGGAGAGCACAATGTGAAATCAGCACTAGGCAGACTTGCTCACTGAATAACGAGTGGCCTGCCAAGGTTTTGAGGTCACATTCAAAATTATAAAATAATTTTAATTGACCTTATTAATAATAATAATTAAAATATTCATATCAATAAGACTAAAGCTTGCAAGTACCATTCTGCAGAGTTTGTGCTCGTGACTCCTTTCCCAGATTGGCATGGAATCCTCCTCCTAAAGTTGGTGTCTTGCCTGCACCTATTAGGGAAGACAAAAAAAAAGGAAAGGAAAAAAGAGACACGTCAAATGGAGTAATTGAATTAAAATATTTAATGAAAACCTATTGTGCCAATACAGTCAGCATCTGTATAATTTACAACATGCCAGATTATATTAAGAAGGGCAGCAAAAGTACTTGAAGGTCTAAGACACTGAGTACAAATCCTGAGTAAATTATTTCTTCCTTGGGATTACTAACGTAACAATTACACAGCTCCATAAACCCTCTCAATCTCAGCTCTAAAGAAAGTATAAAAATGTTGCAAACCCTATTTTAGGTAGAACATGAAATCAATGTTGTAAAATATTTCTCAAAGTAAATTATGAAACAATTGCTTCGTTAATATTTTTGCCTGAAGAATATTCCAGACAGAACTTTAATAACCAGTTTCTGGTACTATGGAACAAAAACCACGTTTAGCATTCAGTAATGACTGCGTTGGCTACTACAGAAATAACACTTATTTTAAAATAAGTTGCAGCATACACAGTGACACTTGGGTTACAAAAACTCCAGGTCTGGAACTGCTACTTTTATACCCTGAAAGGCTGGAGAATACACTAAGTCTGAATTTTAAATTAACATAAACTTAGGCTGCTTTACGCATCCATGCTAACACTAAGGAGCCTGAATGCAGAGTCCTCTGGGAATCAATGGACCTACTCAAGCAAACCAGTCTTGCAGAACATGGAATTAAACTACCAAGAACAGAAACAGTCTCTCACTAGAGCAACCAGGCTACCTCAAGCAGAATATTCAAACCTATCAACTTAACAGCAAGTGAGACCAAAAAGCTAAACTGCACAGGTTTGAAAACAAGTAATTTGTTGGTAATTGGACTTCTACTTAATTCAAGTAAGTCTGCCCTTCAGAATGGGGGAAAAGAGTCATCTTGTTGCCTTTGATGCTTGGTTTTTCCTCCAGTTCTTGTAGATGTCTCAATAGCTTACACCAGTTCTCCAGAACAAACTAGACTGACTCTGGGATAGAAACATACAGAAGAGTGAAGAGGCACTTGAAAGCAGTTCAGGACATTTCTCTTACACACCTAAATAAGATACTTCCACAGCAGATGCAAGTTTTGAGAAATTGTGAGAGTGAACAATTTTTCTTAGCTAGTCTCCTCTCACTCGAATATAATATACATCTATATTGATGGGAAAAGCCTAACAGCAAACAAACAAAAAAACAAACCAACAAACAAACTAACCAGAAAAACTAATAATCCTACAGAATTATTTACTTTAAGCATTCAAAGCTTAATTTTCTTACATCCATTAAATTAGATTTCCAGTACTATCCACAACAGAAACCGACTTCACCTTCATTCATTAACAGATCCTTTCAACAAACAATAATCAGAAGCTTTCAGGTAAATGCCCCATAGGTTAAGTACTTCAGTTCAACATCCTAATTAGAAATGAAACATACTCAGTGACCTCACCGGATACAGAGACAACACTCCAGAGTCTGTATTTGCTCTAGACTGTTACACACAGCAAAGCCTCCTTGCCATTCCTACAGGCATAGTCTGGTATTTCCACAGATGCTCCAACACAACAAACCAATGAGGCAAAACAGAGAAATGTTACCAAATTGCCCTGGCACAGGTAACATTTCTGATGTACATTGCATAAGAAAGGTTTACCTGGCAAAAAAAGTATATCAACAGTAGCAATAGTTTTATGTTCCTTTTCTTCCACAGCAAATCTTTCTTCAGAAATCCTACTGCCTGCTACCCTCCTTCCCTGTGTTTTAAGGTTTGCTTTACCACAGGCTACCTTCACTTGTTTGATTTGCAGCAGGTGAGCACACAATCAAGCAGCAGGAGAGCAGAGGAGGCCAGAAACTGCCAGGCAAGAGCAGGACCAGACAGATGTGCAAGCTGGAGGTAGCAGGCTCACCCAGCACTTCCCACAAAGGCACCACTGCCCTCTCCTCTGCACCAAGGCTCCACTTTTCAGTCCCCTCTGTCTTTTGTGAGCATCAAAATACTGAACTCCATTGGACTATCACTGTCAAAATAGCTACATTGCTCTTTTAAAGGTTTCCCTGTTGCTACCAAAAACACTTGAGCAAAAACAATCTTACAGTGATGATAAACAATGCTATTAACAAAATAATTTAACTTACTCTGAAGCTAAAATCCAGAAAGAATACAAACAAAACAAAACTAAGCTGAGATTGCAGTGGTTTTGCTCTTTAAGATTTTTTTCATTAGACATTAACATTGCACATAAAATCATTGCTTTTCAAGCTCTAGAGTCTGCAGCAGGTGCCAGCAGAGCTATCTGAAAGACAGATTCTGCTATCAGAACTGATGTGCCCACTTGTCAGTGAGTTAACTGGAAAGACTGCACATCTCTAATTAGCATTCGGCTTTGAAAACTGCCAGAAAACTCCTCTGCTGAGCACTAACACCCTCACAACTGCAAAATAATGTTGCCATTGACTATGAAGTCTCACTATCAGCTTTAATCTTTACAAGCAGGATGCAAACCAAGCTCATTAGTGTAACTGTTCAGCAGGGCAATAAAAAGATAAACTCCTAAAAAAAGAAAACTGTGAAATTATCAAATGCATTTAAAGACAAAAATCCCTACAAAGCTACCCATTTAGAGAGTACAAAGTAAAGGAACAGCAATTGCTAGACACAACCAAATTAATATCCCAGCTTAACTGAAATTTTTACATTTCTTGACCTTTTCCTTTTTCCCTCTACAACTTCAAAAGCGAGTTAAACAGGCTTTTGGTTTTTCACATTCAGCTTTCAAGATATACAAAAATAAATTAAAGAACTATTTTGTGTCTTCAAGTACTGCCTGCCAAATCTTCAACATTAACTTTCCCTAAGCCAATTCGAACACCTTCCTTCATGAGGTGGTGCCTCACAAGGTACACTGTCATCTGCTAATTATTTTTAGAAAATAATTGAGATTCCTAGCCTAGCATAAATAGAGCCTCCTCTCAAGTTAGCTTTGGACATTTACATGAAATTTTGGGCAGCAGAAGGTGTGGAGAGGTGCGAGGAAGCTCAAAGTACAGCCAATACATTTTCTGTGGTCCTCTCAGAGGACTAGAGTGCCCCGAGACACAAAACAAAGAAAAAAAAAAAAAAAAAAAAAAGATGGCCTGAAGATTCATAAACACGGAAATGTGATGATACTCAGCCAAAGCTTACTCAGGGCCAGACCCAGCTCATAACCCTGCTCTGGGTCACAGCTGCTGTCTGCAGAGTCAGACCCAGGCACTTTGGTGGTTTCTGTTTTGCTCCACCAACTCACTAAGAAATGAAGTGACATCACTCTGCTTCTCTACAAAAATGTTCCTCAAGAAGTAAAAGACTGCAAAGCTTGAAGTCTGAGGTAACCTTGAATAGCAGCAAAAAGACAACAGATAGCAGGAACAGCACTCAATATAGAGGGGTCAAAGAGCAGCCACTAGGGCATCTGCAGCTTAAAGGGCACTTTTCTGAGAGCTGGTGACAGGCTGAGTTTCAGATTCAGCACTTGGAGAAGAAACAGATTCAGTTCCAGCCTTATGGATTTTGTTTCCTCTACATAAATGAGCAAGTGAAGACAGGCAATGAAGCTGCTTGCAACCTGAAGTGTATCTGCTATCTGATCAGACCAGTCCCATCAAAATCCTTCCCTGTGAAATTAAAACCAAAGAATACCAGCCCATTCTTCATTACAAGGTAGGAGAAAACCTTCAATTGAAAACCCACGTATTTACAGACCCAGCACAAAATCTGGGTCTGGTAAGGAATGCAGACTGCATCACACCAGTGGTTTCATAACCAGCATACACTAAATCACTTGATATAAAAAATTAATGAGCTTCCTACTTAAGTTAGACCATAAAAATCAAAAGGAGAGTAAATAAATGTCCCATTACAATTCATGCCTACAATAGCAAAATGATGTGACTGAAGTTTTCTGAATGCTCAAAACTACTGAAGCCTGTAACTGAAATCAATCTCTTCTCAGCCATTTCTGCATGGAAATTAACAGATATGCACACACCACAATCTGCTGAAATGGTACCACTCAATAAACTTATATAGACAAGCTTTTTATAGCCCATCATAGCTAGCTAGCTATGGGCTTATTTTCAGAACTACCCACTGAAGAGATAAATATAGTGTTGCATCCACCACACCCAAGTTTAGGGCTGCACAACTCCATGAAACCAATCCACGTCCAAGTTAGATGCACAATTCAGCATTTCCACAACTGACAGCAGTTTGTATACTCTGCAGCACTTCAAGTGAGCATTTGTTGCCGTCACAAGGATGGCATAATAAAGACTCAATGCTAGAGAAAAAAACCAAAACACTTCACACTTTACCGTGATGCAAGATTGCCACCTGGAGGATTTCAGAAGAGAAGCAATAATTGAGCCAGTTACCTCACTAAAATCAGAGCGGGTTATTTTTTGTGTGATGGAGATGCAAGTTTCCCCTCTTCCTTCCCAACACAACATAATTATGAATTAGTTTTGTAACGAGAAAACCTAGCACCAAGTAAAACAGGCAAATGCTCTACAGGATTTCTGTACATTTTCCTGCAAATCCAACAAATCTATGCTTTCTTCTTGCATCATGGCCACTGTACATGATTTAAAATTAACTGTGACTTAGTGTCATCTCCAGAAGTCTGGACCACAAGTAAGAGAAATTTTGCTGATACTGACATTGTTTTCACTTTTCAGTACCCAGCATTTTCATTTCCAGTTTATTGTGTGTATTACTGGGAGGAACCCACTCCAGGACTGCACTTTAAGACATACTTTTTGTCAGGATTTGGTCTATCATTCTCTCTGACATGAAAGCCAATTAACAACTGCTAATTAAAAACAAAATCCCTACTCCTTCCACTTTCATAATATTAAAAATACAGAAGAATCCTCATTGCACATAACAACTGGCCAGACAAAACCCACAGAATTTGATACAGAGTTGATCCTCTTTGTCAACCATCACACTAGTACTTCCTCTGACAGTAATCATCCATCTTACAGAGCTCTAGAGGACAAAAAGGCATAGAAGATGAATGGCTTGTAAGCTTAACTTATATTTTATGAAAGCGTTTTCCTCCCTATATCCAGTCCCTCTTCTTTCCAGCTTGCTGACCATAACTTTCCGCTTCCACAAACTCCAAATGACTGTGAAACACTTTGATCAAGGGAAACTCCAATCAAGTTCTACATTCGAGTCAATATAGCTAACACTCCTCAATGCAAAAACAAATATTTAAGGATAAAGTAGTAATACAAAATATTTCAGTGAGTTTCCCCTGGCATACCTGAAAAACTGATCATACCACAGCTTTACTAAAGAGAAAAACTCATTATGTTTGTCAAAGGACAGTGCAGAGTAAGAACACACATTCAGCTTCTAAATCAGAGGAAACTGGACACTGTAGCAAGGTGGTTATAACTTACTTGCAACAAAAAATTCTATTAGCAGGAGGAAACTTCCAATTAGAAGCACCCTACTTGTGCTGTTGTGGAGCCTCTTAACACCAAGTTTTAACAAAGACTTGTTGGGTGTTAAGGGCTACTAAGTAGTTCACAACTTCGCTTTCTCCTTATAAGCAAAAGCAAAGAGATAACTTTCCACTAGCACCATTACCCCCACCAGCCTCAAATCATTATCTTGCAAACTCCTGGGGTCAGGGAGTCTCCATGTAGGCTGTTCAAGAGCCTCGAGCTCCTGGGTATTCTGTGATATGTGACTGAACCAACTTCAGGGCTGAAGTGGGACTGGTACTGCCAATGCCCCTTGCAGCCTCCCATTTCTGTGACTTTGTCTGTACTGTCACCATTCTATAACCTCCTGGATTAGTCACTAACTTGAAAGACTTTAAATCACACCTGTTACTGTAAATCTCAAACAACAAATGTCAGCATAGCATTTAAAGACAATAATGTTTATTTTTAACTTCATCTAATACATACTTTTTAAATCAAAAGCCACCAACACAAACAGAAATTCCTAGCAATCAACCATACAAGTCAACCTGTTTCAAGACAGTCACACTGTTCAGCCTCACACAGAATGAACACTGATATTCATTCACCCCCAAAGGCAGGGTAAGACCACTTTGGTGGCCAACCTACAATCACTCTATAACATTTGAGGATGAAGTATCCTGTAGGTTGTATCTGGAGCTGGTAAGTGCCCTAGGTCCACCAACATGTCTTCTCCATCCCGTAGTTGTGATGTCTCACACTATGGAAGCTGCATTTTGTCATGTCATAATAGCCTCCATTTTTTTACTGTTTTCCTCAGGGAAAATGGCACACAGCAGTGCTGCTCATCCCACCCCTCCCTCTGCAAAGCTTCAGACAAACCTGAGAGGGGGACAGAGGTCTCAGAACAACAAGGTTTCTGTCAGTTCTGTAAAAATAGGCAGCTGGTCAGGGAAGAGATATGCTAAGAACTAGTTAAAAGCTTTTGAAAAGTAATTCCAAAGGAGGGTCACAAAGATGATCAGAGGGCTGAAGCACCTCTCCTATGAAGAGAGGCTGTGAGAGGGGTTGCTCAGCCTGGAGAAGGCTCCAGGGAAATATTAGAGAGGTCCTTTCCAGTACCTGAAGGGAGGCTACAGGAAAGCTGGAGAGGGCTTTTTTACAAGGGCAAGTAGCAACAGGACAGGACAAGGGGGAAAGGTTTTAAGCTGTAGATCAAGCATTAGGAAGAAATTCTTTACTGTGAGGGTGATGAGACACTGGAACAGGTTGCCCAGGGAAGTTGCAGGTGCCTCATTCCTAGAAATGTTGGGTAGATGGGGCGTGGAGCAACCTGGTCTAGTGAGAGGTGTCCCTGCCCATGCAGGGGCGTTGGAACTAGATGATCTTTAAGGTTCCTTCCAACAGTCCAGACAGACACAACAGTTTATCCCAACAACTACCACCAAGTGAGAAGCCTACCCTGAAAGAGTAAACAGAGAATTTCCCACCTTCAAACACAACACATGACTCCCAACTTGCTTTTCTAAAAAAACAGCCCCCATCAAACCAGTGCAGACTGGCCAAGTGCTTGGTGGAGCTCCATCTTCCAGCAAGCAATTACACTATAAAGGAGAGGGAAAAACACAGCTTGCTCTTAGACCCTGAACTGTATTGTACTACATTCTGGGATGTGTTCAAATCTTATGATAGACAAGAATCTGCTAAGAACTCAGGTTTAAAATAATAATAAAAAAAAGGCAAGATACATTTCTTCCAGTTAGCAGAATGAGGAATTTTAATTCAAATGCACTCCACACTTGGCAAGAAGCCATAGAGAGCACCCTCTTCTGGCTAGCTTGAGACAGTCTGAACTGGCTATCTACAGTTATTCAATAAAACTCGAGTCAGCTAGGAAAAGAACATACATCAAATATTTTTCTGTGTGATCAACACAAAATTCCTTGAAGCTCAAAAGCACACAACAACCCTTTTACAAAAATATCTGACTTAACCAGGGTCAAATCAGTCAAGCTCAGAAACTCAATTTCAGTGCATGGCCTTCACAAGCTTCAAGAGAATAATATGGATAGAGTTAAGTGCTATGGCTGGACCATTCCTGACTGTGACCATTTCCAACAGAATTATGAATTAAAACTCACAGAACCAGTACAGGGCCTATCAACACCTTCACTAGCTTGTGCTTTGGGAGGACTTTCCTCTCAGAAGATCAACTGAAAGATACACAAGTAGCTTCCTTCTAGAGCAGAAAGAAAGTACTCCCTTGCTAATGAAAGAACTTCCCAGCTCGTGACCCAGCAAGTGACAGGTACTTCACAAGAAGAGATGGCTTCTCATTTCCCAAGAAAGGCAGCATTAAAAGGAATGGTGGGATCAGGCTAATGTCCAATCACATCCTCTGTTGCCATCAAGACCAAGGCAATGAAGAGCATTGGAGATATTATGCTGAGAATGGTCACATTCATCTCCAAAGGGCATCTCACAGGGACTGGGATGGCCTACTTCTGTGTTTTTATATAAGGATGCTAACTCAATTTTTATATGCCCCAACTACCATCAGGGAAGATTTCATAGTTCTTATTACAAAGTACTATATATGCAACTTCATAAGCCTCACTCTAAATAAATCCTCACATTGCATTCTGGGTTTTAGGACACTTTTACAGACTCTCAGAAACTGCAAACATACCTACTGCCTACTTCTCACAAGGAAAATCAGAAGAATTAGCTAAGCATTTTCAAGAGAGAACATGTCTATATAACTGTCAAAGTCTGAGGACTTCTGTGCTCACCACTTTGCAAAACACAAGCTGAAAAAAACCAAACAGTATTTACACCTAGGGACACCTACATTTCATGCTTCAAAAACATAGCCCTCCAATTCTTGGACCAGTTTTAAAAGAATGGTCAAAACCCTCAAAAGCATCTTTGTAGAAGTCAAAGAATATGATCTTCCTCTGAATACTCAAAAGAAAGAGCTGTGCCAAGTCAGATCAAAGGAGTAGGTATTTCAGCATCCTAACCCTGAATGGTAAAATCCATTAATACGCAAGCCTACAAGTGAACACAAAACACAGGAGGAAAGCCCATCATGGTATTTCTCTGATATAATCTCCCAGAGTCAAGGTAAGTCACTAAGATTTCCTGAGCCACAAAATAGTTCATTTTTTAATGGCTGTGACATTCTTTTATTCCATTTGCTCAATCATTAACTTACACATACTTTTTAACCTCCACAACTACAGATCCATAATTTAATTAAATGGGGTTTTGTCTGGAAAAAAAAAAAAATGGAAAAGACCTCCTAATGTTTCTGAACCTCCTACCTGCTATCTTTAAATTAAGCTTGCTACTAGACTTCTTAGCACTCCCTAAGTTTTTTATTTATGTGATAATGAACAATCATTCATCCTTGCCATATGATTCTACTGTATTTACAGACCTCTGCCATGTCCCCATTCAATCATCTCTTCCAGTCTGAAGGGGCTGAGTCTGTTAGTCCTTCTGAGAAGCTTTTCAAGAAGCCCTCCTCTTAATCACTTTATCTTCCTCTGTGTATCTTTTCTCATTATAGTAGAGGTTTTATTGAGAAGGGGGAAAAGAGAAACAGACCAGACTTGCACACAGCATGGAAGCTACAGATAATGCTGTGCATATGTAAGTGGACAGATATTCTGTCATATTCTTTTCCTGATAACTTCAAATATCCTCCTCCCCACTCTTTTTTGAGCTGCAAATGAAAATTGAGCTAAATGTTTTTACAGAGCTATCCATTAAGATGAAGAGATCTCCTCCCAAGTTATGTTAGCCAGTCCAGATGTTGACATTCCACATGTGGAAGGAAGGAACAATCCTTACTCTCACTGCAACTCTTGATCCCATCTGTTATCCCACTATCCAGGTACTAAAAATAACACATCCTCTACAGTCTTTACTACCCTAAATAATTTAGCATTGCCAGCGAATTTCATTAACTCATTATTCATCTGTTTTCCAGATCATCAGCCTAGATTTTTTGGAAGGTCACTACTACCTCCTTCAGCAGACTTATTATTTCTAGTCCACATTTCTCATAATTTGACCAGTTATTCTGCTCTGTAAGGACCTTCCTTATCCATGAAAGCTCAGATTCTTTAAAAGCTTTTGCTGATGGATCTTGACCATCCTTTGCAAACAATTTACTTTATCCACTTACTGACCTCTTTAGAAAGTGCCAACAGACCTGAGAGGAATGCCAGTTTGCTGAAAAAAACCCAAACAAACCAACACTCTTCCCTCATATTTAACCTGTACAGCCACCTATTTTGTCCTTCACTGCTTCTACCATTTTGTCCAGCAGTCTTACTGGCCTGCATTTCCCCAAATCTTAGTGCACTAGTAAAGCAAAGCCTCTCACTCACATCCAAGCACAACCCCACACTTTGTCAGCTCACCAGTGCTCAGTGGTTAAAACTGTAAAAACAATGGAAAGAAAGAGACTCACACACCTGCATCAGAAAATATCGGCTACACCAAATATCTCTGTGAAAGGTATCAGTATTGAGACTGTGGCTTCCTGCACTATACACACTCACAGATACACGTAAATATTACAAAACACAAAATATTACAAAATACTGGGAAAACTTGACTGTGATCTCACACCTTCCAAACCTGAGAGAACAGAAGAAGGGATTTCCCATGGTTTATAGTGAGGTTAATGGGCTTATAAGCAAGGACTTGGCATGACCCAGACAGGCCACTTTGTATTAATAGTATTAATAAGTGCAGGACTCCTTCTCCTTCCACAAACAAATGCAAGATTACGAACCCTTTACATGCAGCTTGACAAAATAAAAGGTTTTGCGAGATGTACCAAAGATAAATCAGTAACAGTATCTCAGAGCTTTCCATCCCCTTCTGCTTTTTTATGATGAAGATAAAAATAAATTATGAATAGAGGCACCTGTACCTATTCAACATACATTCACACACAAACAGAAGCCCTCATGTATCCTGAAAGGGTTTCAGAAATCGAGTTGTTCATCCAGGAGCTCCAAACTCCACAGACCCCAAGAGCCCCATTCATCTCCCAGCTCTGCAACAGAGAACCTGACAGCTCTCACACTTTGCAAAACCTCTGCAGTGGTCTGCAAGTCACCCAGACCCACTGACCAAGCCACAGGGTCTCAGATATAGGAGCCCAGGAAACTCAGACTCAGCAAGAGCTCCAGACATTAGGGCTGCCTGTGAACACCACACTGCAAACCAAAGAGCCTCAGCCCAAGGCATTTCATCCAGAGGATCCCTCAGACCTAAAGAGCTGACACAGGTGACAAGAAAAGGTGTGAAAACCAGGTAACTTTGATGGAGGCCTGCTTATATAATCAGAATTGACTGAAAGCTATAACTTAACAGAAAATGTTGCTTTCTGCAAGTACATGTTTTCTAACCTAAAAGAAATATATGCTCCATCAAAAATTCTCCAGCCAGCACAATATTTGGATTCTGTCTTGGTCACACAGGAAAACAACATTCCTCTCCATTCCCAAGGACTAAAATCAGTGTCCTAGAAGTATACTAGAGAAGCACACATCACAAAGACACATACATAACTTCAGATTATCTTGCATCACTTAGTTTAAGGCAAGTAAAAAAAAACAAACAAACTTTCACAACTGAAGCATCTATTTTGGAAGACAGAGAATTATACCAGCATAAGTCAACTATACCCATATTTCCTTAAAATATTTACTGTGTGAAACAAGGCCCACACTCATCCTTGCAGTAACTTAGCAAAACTACAAGAAGTATTGCTTTGAATGTCCTGTTTCACTGTTTCCACAAACAACACTTCACCAAAATACATACATGGGGACTTGTTAAAGGATCACAGTATGAACACACAGGGAAGCCCCTACCACATCTTGTGGCAGCCAGAAAAAGCCACCACAAGCATGCTAAAATGTGCTCCCAGTTACATTTTCACTTTTACACAACCACCTATCACCACAGTGCTTATCTGTCTTCCCTAGTGTTAGAATTATTGTTCAAAGCAACACATGACAGGTAACTAGCTATACAATATCAAGGAATTAATGCACTATCCATTAAAAAAGATCAGCCAACAACAGCATCTCTTGAACAAAAGGGGAAAAGTCCCTTAAAGCAACTTAGAAAAATACTGTCTAATTCATTCATTCTGAAGGAAAAAACCTCATATGGTGCACTTCTCTATTTTCCTTGTGATTTTTTTTCACAGGATAAAGACATCCCAAAATGAGCTCTTGCTTACATACCATCTGTCCTGCATAATTTTGAGTGGGAGGGAAAAAGTACAAGCCCTTTAAAATGTAGTCTCCACATCACTACAGGAAAAAGTGAAGGACACAAGAGATGATTATAAGCTATTTAAAAAATTAAAAAATAAAAAATAGTAATATCAGTGCCCTGAGTTGGAAGGCAGGAAGGGCATCAGACAAATCCTAGCCTACAATTAACTCCTAAACTTCAATATGCAATGCTACTCTCTCCACCACAGCTGTACAGCCCATCAGTCCTTCTTGTTTCACTGTTAAGCTCCTTCCCATGCTTCTTACTAAGGCTTCTTTCTCCTTAATACACACTCCCCATGCTCATTTTCATTCTCACTCCTTCCAAACACCACCTTCTCTTCACGTGGCCCTTTTACAGGCACACAGACCTTATCTTCCAGGGCATTCCCACAAACGCCCCAACCCATCTATCTACAGGAGACTCCTGACCCTTCAACTCCAGCCTCTTTCTGCTCCGTCACACGTTGCCTCCACATACTCCCTCCACCCATCAAGCACCCAACTCTCCTGCCCTCTATCCCAAATAATTCCATGTACCTCCCCATTCCCTGTACACCCATTCCTTCCGCACAGAGTCCCAAACCTCTTCCCACGCACCCACCCCACGGAGCTCCAGTCCCTCACGCACTTTCTCCTGTCACACACACACACAGAGCACTTCTCCCATCTCCACTCCGTCCAGCACCACCTTCCCTGCCCACCATCCCCCTGCTCCTTTGCGCAGCACTTTCCCACCCACTCTGACCCCCACACCTCACTGTCCCCCCTACCCTACACCCTCTCCTTACCCTCAGCACCCACCCCCACGCCTCACCCTGTGCCCTGTCCCTCTCCGTGTCCCCTCTCCCTGCTCTGTCACTTGTCCCCCACCACACTCTCTCCCGTCCCTCAACATCCCCTCTCCATACATCGCCCCTTACTCGCCTCACACCTCCTCCCACCCACTTCTCCCTTATCCCCCTCCCCTCACACCGTCCCTTCTCTCCCATACCCCGCACAACACCGCATCCCCCGGCCCGACCCGACCCGGCTCGGCGCACGTGCGCTCCGCTCCGCTCCGCCCCGCCCCGGCCCAGTCCGGTTCCGCTCACCGTCCAGCGACACGAACTGTCCCACAGCGGAGGAGCCGCCGCCGCTGTTCTCCACAAACTGCACCTCGGAGACGATGATGTTGTCCTCCAGCACCGACCCGCAGCCCGTGCACACCGCGTCCCCGCGAGCCGCGTCCACCTCGATCTCAGAGCAGCCGCACGCAGCGCACACCCGCCCGCCTGGCATCTTCACCGGCACCTCCCGGTCCGCGACCGGGACCGGCACCGAGCCTCAGCCAATCCACCGCCGCCGCCCCCTCCCCGCCGCTACCGCCGCCCGCCCGGCGCGGCTCAGCCCGGCCTGGGCTCAGGGCCTCGCTCGCCGGGACCGGCACGGGGAGGAGCGCGGCGGCGGCTGCCCCCGCCGGCTCTCGCGAGACTTCGTCCGCCGCTCCCCGCCTCTCCGGAGAGGCCCGGCCCGTTCTGGCCCGAATCCCCGGCTCCGCCTGCTCCGGAACCCGCTGTCTGTCAGGGCTTTGCGGCGGTTCTCCGGGCTTCTCCCGGCGGGGCGTCTCGCTGGATTTCGGGGCTTCCCTTTTCCATCCTTAAATAAATGATCCTGGGCTCCAGCGCTCCCGGTGTGACCTGGGGTGCTACGGTTAACAAGGCCAGAGGCGGCGGCACCGGAGAGGGATCCAAAGGCTTGGAGCGACCGAAGGCCACACGGGGCGGTCCGGCCCGGTGGGCCTTTGATTCTCCCGTGAGGCGGAGGCGGCAGTTACGGTACCGCCTCCCAGGCCCGGGCAGCGGCTGAACCCTGTCAGCTCCTTGCCGGGTTCTTGAGGCCTGGCCGGGCTGGAGGGAGGGCACAGGCTTTGCCGGTCAGAGCCGGGGGAAACGGGATCGCTCGGGGGATGCTTACCGAGGAGCAGCTCTGGGCCTCCCTCTCAAAGACAGGCATTTGATTTATATTCCTCTATTTTTAAAGTGTTCCCCTGCCACTGGTGAGCATCTGTCAGCACCAGGCAAAGCACTTGGGTTCTCACCGTTCTGCAACACTGGGCCCTGGTGTTTCAGATTTAGTGATGGGTCTTATGCTTAAGCAGAACATGAGGATTCCTTGAAACTGGTTTCCTAACCTTATCTAAGTTGGAAGGCAGGAATGGATGTTTTATCATACGTTTCATATCACAAATTTCTGTATGATAAAACAAGAGTGATAACATTTCCTTTTTGCCAGGCTTTTGCCTTCTTCCCGTTCTGGGGGGTTTGGTTTGCAGCAAAAAGAATATCACTAACAACATTTGCACTGCAGCTGGGGAGTGGTACATTTTTTTTTGACACTCCATAAAGCCTGTAATAAGTAAAAATTGTGTAAAAATACATAGCATGCAGTGAAAAATGTGAGCCTTGTGTTCTGATCTTACCTATGCCAATTCCTCTGTTCCCTGAAAATAAAAATGGGGGCTACAACCCCAAATGTTTGCATTTCAAAAGTGGAATAGTTGTTACGCTTAAAAAATGGATTAATTCATCGATCAAATCTAATTCAATCATTCTGCAATACATAGATGGTTGTTTTGTGAGGCATAATGAATCCATTCAGTAAAGCACTTTGAGCTCTGCCTAACAACAGTGCCATAATATTGAAGTCCAGTTTAGTGCTTTGTGGCTCTAGTCATTAGTTCCTTAATTAAGGAACTGAGTTTTCATTCAATAAAGTTCTTGCTCACCTTAGCACTCAACTGCATGTACTAAATGTCACAAGTGGGAAGGAAACTGAGCAGAGTGGATAGAGATAGCTGGATGTTTGTATCCACTTTTCATTTGTCAGCTTTCAAAATACACCTCAATTAATGCAGAGACAGAAACTTTAACTTCTCAAACTCAGTGCTGTCAGTGCCTGACTTCCACCCAGCGACTCTGATGCAGCCAAGTATCACACACAGATCTCTACAAATTGTCCAGATCCATGGTACAAAATGGTACAAAATGCTGGGGCACATGGGGAGGGTCATTGGGGCTATATCCTGAGGCTATACTGTTCCACCCAGAAGGCTGAGCATCTCATGGGAATGAAATTGTGCCATATGCCTTGAAAATTGAAGGTTCTGGGCTTCTGCAAAAAGAAAATAGCAATATTGTAGTGGAGAGTGTGCCACTGCACACACAGTGTGTTTTCTTACTGTTCTTTTTGCTCTGTCTCAGAAATGTATTGGTGAAAATTAAAACTTTTGGTTTCTTCAGATTCCTTTTGCTTCTGGTGTTGGTTATGTACCTGAATTTCCTTCTGCTGCTGGTGAGAAGATCCGTGCCATGGTGGCCAAGAGTGCTCTCACAGAATTACATGCTGAGTAAATAGTATCAAGGAAAAATTATATCATAGAATCCTACAGTCACAGGATGGTTTGGGTTGGAAATAACCTTAAAGATCATCTGGTTCAAATGCCCTTCCATGGACAAGGACACTTCCCACTAGATGACAGCTCTTTTGAGTATGGGACAAATCCTTACTGCATTCTTTAGTTGTTATTTATTATAACTAGAGAAGGCTACAAAGAAATACTTTAATAATAATAGGAAGAAAAAAACACAAATAAAATCCTTCGAATATAAAAATATTTTAGTTAACAACTGCCAAACCAGATCAGCTCCCTTGTCAGGTACAGTGCCCCTGACAAAAGCTGGTGTGAACAAAAGAAATCCTGCAGCAAGCCATTTGGAAATACCTTTCCATTAAAAAGTTTCTTCATTACTCACATTGGTAGAGACTAATTGAGTCCTGATCCATGAGGGTTTAAGTTTTACACCCCTTCCAAAATTACTGAGGTTTTGATTGTTGTGTTACAATGTGGGAGTCCCAAACAAGGTTGGAGTTTTTCACTCTCAATGTGAGCAGCAGAGGGCCCTGGTGAGAGAATAATACAGAGCTCCGGGGTAAAAAAAGCCCCAAACCTCGTTTAATGTCACACTGAAGAAGGAAGTATGTTTTAGTTTTTATCTTTTAGTTCTGATGAAAGAAAATGGGTTCCCAGTTCTGAAGATTGGAGTCCTTTGCTTCCCACTTCTGAAAGCTTTCTTATACAATAAATACCCCTTAGTATTTCAAGCATTACTGTAGGATTATTTTCTACTGGCCAAAATATGTCATCTTTCATACCTCTGTAAGATCTTTGTTCTTTCTGCTTGCAAGAAGGTTAAATAAACTTTTTTTGACCAATGACATTCAGCCTGATGAATTAATAACCCATAATTCAGATCATTCTGGATAATAAATTAATAAACACTTAGTAAATTATCTGATGTTTGTTTCACAGTAAGAACCAACTGACTAAAAAAAACAAACAAAAAAGTATTGAAGCAACTCCATTCCCTGTAATATTTTACCTTTAAGTTAAGAGGAGGAAAGGACCTGTTTTCCACTTCACATACCCTCAAATTTCAAGCCTCCTATTTTCATTCCCAGGTGTTACACAAAGTGATCATCAGGATGTCTGTTAGCCCAGACCAACCGATTTCCTTCCTGCTGTGCCTCCAGGAACCCCAAATATAACCCACCTGGGGTGTGCATGTTTGGCATTCAGTTGTTGAATTTTCAAAGAGAGGAATTTTCCTCATTTACTTGAAAATTGTGATTTTTTTTTCCTACTGCTCATACAACGGTAGGAAGAATGCAAATGGGCTGTACAAATGCAGACTGGAGTGTGAGGGAATCCCTCTCTGCTCCTGCAGATGCCAAATTGCACAGCAGGGACTCTACTCGAGCAAGCTGATGACACACTTAGAGTACTTCCACTAGAGATGGATCCTCTTCTATAAATATAGTGACTTGAGGCAGAGACCTAAGTGTGATGTAACAGAAAACCCAGAGACTCTCTGGCTTTTTGGTTGTTGATCAACCCTCTGGGTCCTCAGCCTCCCAGGGCACTGACCCATTCGGGAAATATTTTCATCTGGAGGCACAAAGTTTAATCCCTTGATTTGCTCAGCTTCTGTCAGCATCCTCCACTCTCTGGCATTTCAGATGGAATCTCTCCTCTTAAAACCAGGCCTAAGATCTTTGCTGAAGTCTCTCGAGAAGTCTGAATATGTGCATAATTTGGGACAAAAACACAAGCAGAGGGAGCTGCCTTTGGCTTGGGACTGTCCAAGATAAGGAATAAACGATGAGTTCAACCTGCAGATTTGGACACGGATTCTCTGGAGATGAAATCATAGGGATACCAGATAGAGGGGGAACAAATAATTTCGAAATGGATTAGCCTTATAAGGTGAACGCAAATGGGTATTTCTTTTTTTGTCTGAAGTCCGAGTGCGTTTGGCTATACCAGTGATGAACACGAGGGGGCAGCCAAGGAAAATGAAATCGTCGAGGTGCAGCAGAAAACACCAATACTGCAGCTTAGTAAAGCCACCGAGAAATTAACAGAGGGAAAGTCCAAGGATATTGAGTACAAAGATTCAGAAGAGCAGTGCTTGCTCACCAGTGGAGCAAGTCTCTCATGAGCAAATCTCTGGAATCTGTGAGCAGTATTCCCATTGCCCAGCTCTGCTGTTCTGGACATCTCCCTGTGCCAGCACAGCACGTGGAGACACAGCTGGGCAGTGAGTGCTTTCACAAAGGATGTGAGGAAGGCAAAAATAGGTATGTCCTCCTAGTTTCTAGCAATCTGCATCTCCAGGATTTTCTTTACCTGTTTGTTTAATCAATTTTTGATCTGGGTATGCTTTCAAGATCCACAACATCTGGTGGGTTGGGGTGTATCTGCTTAGTTGGGTAGCAAGTGAAGAAGTTTAAAAATGGCCTAAACATTTCTGTTGGTAATCCTGAGTTCTTGTGCTATAAGGGGTGGTGAATAATTGCTCCTATCACACCTCTTTCATATCAATTGGGATTTTTTACACCTGTTTTACAGCTTATCTCAATGAGGATCTCTCCACCAGAGCAACACTTCCTTCAGTTACATAGAGCAAGCAGATCAGCCACAGTCCAAACACAAAATAATCTGTCCAGAGAAGTCATTTAAGAGGAAACCTTTTTTAATGAGGCATGGATTATACTCTGAACGGAATAACTAAAGGTTTCCATCACGTGGGGATGCAAGCACAGGCAGATATTGAAGTGAAAATACAACTTTGTCTGCAAGTCTTGTATTTTGAGATTTGTTCATTCAAACATTAATGAATTTATCACTCACCATCAGAGAACCATTCCAGTCAGCTAATTACCTATTTAAGCAACCATCTGAACCTAGAAATTGAGCTGAAATTAGAAAATGCCTCGTTATAAGTGCCATTTTTGTGTGCACACTCAATAAGCAGATACTTTGGTGCAAATACATTTTCTATATAGATTGAAAATGAGGCTTTCACTAAATGTTAATATTCATGTGCAATGGGATAAAACAGGGATATTAAACTGGATGGATGTGCACACCCAAATGCAGAGGCAAACCACACATCTTACTGATAGTTCCTTTCATTTTAATACAAATTTGGAACTATAAGCCAGAAATTCAGATCAGTGAAATATGAGTCACCTGAAGTTTTGATAAATACATTTTGAAAAGTAGTTGCACAATAGAAGATTCTCTGCTTAGCACTGAGGTAAATTCAATGCAATTAAAAAATAATGGTATAAAATATGTCTGTAAATTGTCTAAGATAGTGTTGACCATTTATGACACCTAACAAGTCATAAACAGAATTAGGAAAAAAGAGCCTCTTAGAGAGCTTTCCAGCTACATTAGAGCAGTATATTAAAAACCCTGCTGTCACCAGGTGTTATTAATAGTCCAAACTCTCTTTATTGGCATTTCACAGGCAGAAGCCTGCCACAATCAGAATGTCTGAGCTAGCATTAGAGAAGAATATTCCAGTCAAGTGTCATTTAGGACCATGAAATGTCTGTATCAACAGAGTCAGAAGTGTTTATGTATGACAGTGTCACTGCTCCTTTGGCAGTAAGTAGGCCCTGCTCAGACTGAAATCTGCAGAGATAAGAGAGAACATCACTACAGCCACACACCAGACTCTGCCTTTGGTATCCTGGAAGAAAGGCTGGAAACAGGGTGAGGGATGCAGTGTCCTCCTCCTTCACCCAGCCCATTAACACCAGGAAAAACTACAATGGAGCCAGCATCTTGAGTAAGTATTGCTTGGCCTGTGGGTGAGGCCAGTTATCATCTGTCTGGGTCTTAAAATATATCAAAGAATTATCCTTTCAGTGATCTGCATGTTATTGCCTGCACTTTGGCAGTGAGAGTCCCAGTCCCTCAAATATGCCAAAGTTAACCCAGTGATAAAGAAACAATCAGTCAATGCTGCAAGTTGTCCACTGTCTAAAGCTATGAGCAGGCTAAATTAAAACAAGACTGGATTTTAGAGAAGCCACAGTATAATCCTTGAGAATTTTCAAGAATTTGGCAGGTTTCCTAAGTTGGATTAGTTGAATAAATTAGTTTACTAGCATTTTTCAGAGGGCAGCCATAAAAAATTTCTGGAGTCAATCAAACTATTTTGTACCATTAATATGAGTTAGCCCAAAGTAAAAAAGAAAAATCACTTTAGTTTAAATAATTTCTTTAAATGTTAAATTATCAGAAGGGTAACATCTGCTACAATTTCCAAAATGAGGTATTTATAACTAGTTTAGGTCTCAGCACATAAATAACAAAATAGCTTAGGGAAAAAATTCTAGTGCTTCATCTTTTGTTCTCAAAAAAAAAAAAAAAAAAAAAAAAAGCAGTAATGCAAAGGGAGAATGCTGGCTTGGGAACATCTTTGTCTTCCACATTTTACAGTGCACCCTCTTAGGTGGGAACTGGGAGCTGCAGCACTGGTGGCCTGACTGAGGGACAGGTCTGGAAATCAAGCACTGCCCTGGGAGGAACAGTTGGTTCACATCACTTCTCTCTCTGTGTCAAGGTGCTGCAGATTCAGAGTACCAATTGCTGCCTTTTTTTAGTTCTTTGCCATCTCATAGGATAAACACATATCTTTTCAGTAAATTAAAATTTGGAATCTGATATAACAATATGCCAGTAAGATCTGGAACCTTTGGCTTGCCCTTCCATTGTCTGTGCTTCAATTGGTCAGCTCACACCAAGATTATAAAAAAACCTGACCCAGGAGTTTACAGCCTGAAGCTCAAATTGAACAGAGCAGTCAGCAGATTATGTATTCCACTGAACAATGAGGTCTTCAGTTCTTTTTTGAACCAGTTTTCATTACATAAATTATGTTTGTGTCATATTACTCAGAATTACACAAAAACATTATTTTTTAACTGAGTACAGTTGTCAATAATGCATGTGGTTAGTAAAATTATATATTAATAGCAGCATGAGAAGCATTTCAGAGAGCTCTAAACATGCTTATTTCCACAGCCATATGCATAGAGTTCAGAAAATGTTAAGTGTTACTACTCTGTGATTTCCTTTGGAAGAAAAATCTACAAGAGGAAGCTCCTAAAAGTTTTCTGCTTGATATTTTACATACACAGAGCCTTTATTGAAAGGAGCTTAAGGACATGAGTGGAAATTATGTCCAAAAAAGAATGAAATTATAGTGTTAGCATTTCTAACAAATATTCTATCTCCCCTTTGCAGTCTGTCCTATGCTAAACAGTAAGAGCAGAACTTTCTTCCTAATAAAGCTTTGGAGCTACTACCATGACTCCTCACCCGTGCTACAGAAACACTATCCAGATGACCAAAGGTTTTGTAATCAAACAAGCTGCAACAAATACCCTGCTGAAGCAGCAATTTAGCAGCCTCAGAGGAAAAACAAACTATTTTTGTGGCATATAAAATTATGAAGAGCCTTTCCCAATATATACTGTGACTAATAATCATGAGCCCGTACAACAATGACATTTTAGCCACTCCCTCTGTGGTCACCTTTCATTTGCAACCCTCATGTCTGCTAAAAACAGGATGAGAAATTGCAGCTAAAAAAGTGAGATTTTATCAGCTTTCACAGACAGAACCAGGTTGGGAAAAATGAGAAAGAGAAAACTTCCTCTCATAGTCTAAGGAATAAATGAGCAACTAATAAACATTCTCATTTAATAAGAGCACACATCCTGCTAACAAATTTTCTTTTGAATTACACAATTCAGAGGTTGTTGTGGTGTTTTGTTTTTGTTTGGGGTATTTTTTATTTTTTTCAAAGAGTAAATCCCACAATTAAATTACAGGAACAATATAAAAAAATAAATGAGCAATGTCCACACAGAGAACATGAGCAGCAAAATCACAAGGCAAATATTCTTTTTCTGGTCCAGAAATAAATTCCTAACCTGCCAGTTTAAGTTCCCTGCACACCATTTTCCACACACCTGTAATGCAACCAGCACTGGCCTGGCTTGACTGTTCTTCTTGAAAAGCCTATGAACCTTGAACAGCATTGCTAAAATCCTGTGTTTCTGCTACAACATGGCCTGGCAGCTGGGACAGAGCTGAGGTAACAGGCTTCAGATATGTATTCTCCACACCTAGAGAGCTCTTGCTTTTCATTACTGGAATGGGGGTTTGCTGACAGGCAGCATCCACAAAGTGAGTAGAGGGGCATGGCTGGGATACCATGGTCCAGAAAGAAAGCAGGACTAGGGAGGTGCCATCTATTCCTGTGCAGTTCCACTGAGTAGCTCATATTTTCAGCCTGTCCTTTGCACCAGGACCATGACCCATCAGGTGCTGGAATAGGCTGCCCAGGGAGGTGATGGTGTCCTCATCCCTGAAGGTATTTAAAAAACATGTAGATGAGGCACTTCAGGATATGCTCTAGTGGGCATGGTGATCTATACTTTTTTTTCTTTTTTTGGAGGGGGTGGTGGTGTGGGGGTGACAGGTGGACATGGTAGAAGTCTTTTCCATGGTCTTTTCCACCCATGGCAGTTCTGTGATTCTGTTATCAGAGCCTCCCACTGACCAGAGCTCTGCCTCTTTGCCCCGTGAGGGCACTTTCACACAATGTGACCCAGCCAACGTTTCCTCCAGGGTACAAAGTCTTAGCATTATCTCTGTACCAGAAAAGGTTCTGGAGAGACCCAGATGACAAAATCTAGCAAGCTCTGAAGGAGTTTTGGAAGAGCAGTGCAGCACTCCCCAGGATGGAGGAGATGTAGAACCCTCCAGCTGTGGAGTCTTCTGGGGCAAACTTCATCACAACAGGAATCTTAATGTAAATAAATGACTACTCCTGGGTTCTTCCAGCCCAGCAGGCCAGAACAAGTAAATATCTACTATCTTAGTATTCCAGCAACTATTAGAAATGCCCTCAGAGATTTCAACCACACTTATTAATTAAAAGTAGGGAAAGGAGTTTCATGTATTGTGTTAATCAACAGGTGCTAAAGGAATATGACCTTCCTCAGAGGCAAAGTCTGGCATGATAGCAAATTTTTTCCATGACACATACTAGAGAGCAAGAAACACAATCAGCTATATTATTTCCTTCAAGATTCAATATTTTAACAAATGAGTCACCAATACACACTTCAGATATTCCTATGCTAAAACCGGAGTATAAGTCATATGTATAAAATCCACTGTTGCTCCATAAGCTGCCTGTGAGAGCTTTTTTCCAAATACTGACTTAGAGAATGTCTGGTATGTTCAGACTGATGTAAGAACTCTGGATTTTAAATTCATGAGCCCAGTTTATCAGGACATAAATATAATGTGAATGGACTTGTCACAGCACTGGTTTCAAGAATTAAGAAAAATTCAGCAATAGGAAACACTTTGCTGGTCCATTACCTGGAGAAGACAAATCTTACCAGAAGTATATGCTTGCAGACTTTTAGTAAACAGAAAGCATGGTTCTGACAGACTGCATCTGAGTATATAATAAAGAGCTCATGACAGAAATTGTGAAATATGGAAGGGAAAACATTCATTTGTATATGCAAGAAGTGCAGAAGAGAGCCACTGTCGGTTCTCTACAGACCAAGATAAGTATCTCAGATTCAGAAAAACTGGATGTAATTGCAGGCTCTGAGAGAGACTTTGCTCTGACCTTGGAGTATCCATCAGATAGTGCTAGCTCCCAATTATCCAGATACAACATGGATACTTAACATGGATACATATGGATACTTAAAGCCCCTTAGTATTTGTTTGTTTGGCTCTCCTAGATTGCTATGTAGAGATGTAGACCAAGAGAGATATTTATTGGACCATAAAGAAAGGGAAAGCTGAGGTGAAAGAATCCACTCAAAATTGAGTGTGATCTGATCCAAGAAATAAGAAAAGCACAGGTTTGGAAAACTTGGGGGCTAGGGGAGAGGCTTCATCCATGCAGATGGCATGGTGGTGAGCTGGTGAGACAAGGATTGCTGTTGAGCTGTTGGGAGCATTAGTGTGTGAAGAGGAAAGTCCTGCCTGGGAGGAAGGCACACGTTTTACCAGGCAAAGCCATGGATGACATAGTGGTGCTGTGGCTGGAACACTGGGAAGGCACAGAGGGCAGGGAGAGAAGGGGGAGCATCAAGAAGACTCTGATGAACATAGAAGCCCACAGATCTTTCAGCAAAGAGTCTGAAAGTGGCAGAGGGAGCATCTACATATACAGCCAGGTCCTCAGGCATGGCCCACACTCAGGAGCTTTCTCAGACCAGCCTTTTGCATCATAATGGCAAAAGAATCATGCCCATAGTGATGAGAACTAAAGCCTCCTATTGGTACTGTTACACCAGCAAAGCAGCCCCTGACACTCCACATCATGCAGGGAGCTGGAGTCAGACCTGCTGCTCAAAGCACTCTCATGGGGATATAAGCTGTGTGTCTGCTAGGAGGGTTTGCCAAAACAGATATACTGGCAAAGCAGCTAAGGTTGTGAAAACCAAAGTTGCCTCCTTTTACGTCAAAGCAGAGTTACACCAGTTTGCACCAGAGAATGAGCTGGCTCAGAAACCAAAATAGATCATTAGTCAAGAGCATATTCCAAGGACTGAATCGTACTTAGCAAAAGGAAAGGGGCTCAGTGTCAGTGAGTTTGACAGGGGACACAGGAAAGGGAACTGACCTTTATGGAGAATGCCAGCACAGGGAACCAAGGCTTAGTCCTCAAAAAGCCCTGAGGCATCACTCTTGTTAGTGCCAGGGAATTTGTGTGCCTCCAAACAGGCAGGCACAGTTACCAAGAGAGCATGCAGGGCCAGATGCTATGTGTGCCTTGATTATTGCATAATATTACCAAATAGTAATTTTTAAACCCCTTAAAATGCACCGCTCAAACAAATTAGCTTTATCAGAGGTAAGTCAAAAGACCATCTTTTTTCTTTGATGTAAACTTTAACTAATGAGTATGTTGAATCTGCTCTCTCCTGCATCATCTGTTTCCTGAAGACAGTGAAATGGCATGTTGTTGGATACAATTAATTTCCTTTTGCCAAACTAGAATACCATCACTGGAGCATGAATTGAGTGAGCTGAGAAATTTGCTAAGCGTTGGATACCTTGGGAAGTGACCATAAGAAGCACAGTGCTAACAGTTTTGCCTTGTAAGGATGAGCAGCTCTTGACATTCACAGACCTCCAGCTTTCCCATAAACCTACTGGATTCCTTGTAAAATACTTTTAATTGTCTTGGCAAAACCACTAAGGCTTTATGGGGATGCCTTTGGGACTTCCCTTTCTGAGCTCCAGCTCCCTCTTTCTGCTCCTTTTCCAGGCAAGAGCAAGCCAAAGATTACAGAGTTCTCTGTGATGTGCAGATACAGCCATGGTCTCTGGGCAGCTGCCACTGACAGGGCCAACTCCTGTGTTTCACTCTGCAAGTGCCATTGCATGGAGAATCCCTGATGCTGCTCTGGAGGGTCCTATAGTTGTGTGGCTATAAATAGACACAGTGCTAGCAAAAGACACTTAAGGATAAAGAGCAAAGGTACTGCATTTTGTGAGCTTGTAAAGATAGAGATGGCCTGGAAAATCTGCTCATGCTTCCAACCTGAAGTCTCCAGAGAATGAAGTAACCTCCAAAGAATCCCCTCTGAAATAGTGTTGAAGTCTTTTAACGCGTCTAAAACACTGATAAAACCAAAATTAAACCTGAAGTACTTATGGCAGCCTTTCTGTGGGTGTGAACCTGCTGAAACAACAGCTGTGCAACAACATCTGAAGCAGCAGCCATTCAGGGGTGAGGTAAAGGCATAACAAGAAAACCAAGGTCTTCTTGGGGTGTGTTTGCACCGTGCACTGGAGTTGTGCATGGTGCAGGCTCCCAGTATAGGTACTAAGATCTGTGGAGATAAAGTAGCATAGGTGCCAGCTCACCCTAGCATCTGAGCTGCTCCTCTCTGTGCAGAGCATAACCCTCTGGTACCCCTCACCTTCCTCCTCTTAAAAAGCCCACACCCATCCATCACAGCACTGCAGCTGTTGGAGCTCTTATAGCTTCTAAGTACAAAGGAGCAATGGGTGGGTCAATCCCCTGCCTATCCAGGTCTGCAATAATGTCTCCCAGTCTAACCAATACAGAGTTCTAGGCACTGTCTTGAGATGAGTTGCTCTGAACACCTACATTAGATGGTCCACCTTTGTCTCTTGATTTTTACAACAAAAAATGCTAACAACAGCCTTGGGGTAAGTCTTTAATCCACAATCCCCACACATCCCATTATAGTCAGGAGCATTGCATGCATTCTTTTCCAGGTTCGGTGGAAAGAATAATTATCCTTTTCTAATGTAGTAATGGCAGATGTACAATGGAAGACCTCTCCCAAGAACCTATTTCCTGTGGTAGCACTTCACAAAGTGAGGGCTTCCCATGCTTGCCCAGACATGGTTGATGTGATTGAGATACATGAGAATACATGGGAATGATACATGAGAGAGAAAAGCTAGGAGCCACACAGAGGACCCTTTTGAGGTCAGATCATGTTAGGACCAGCAGACCTGGAAATATGTGTCCATGAACTAACTACTTATTTGTGTTTGTTTCTATTGTATTAAAGGAAAGCAATGCTCTGTATATGCTTCTGTAAATAAACAAGATCAAACAAAGAAATAAACTACATTTATATCATCAGTGTCTCTTGCAAATAGAAAGGCTGTAACAGGTGACAGTATACTCACAGCCTGTTCTGTGAACCTTTCAGTGCTCTCACTCACATGGAGGCAGAACTAGGATAAAAATATCTTCACATTCTGTGAAGTGCAGTTTGATTTTTTTTTGCTGAAAGCTGTAAAAATGTATCAGCAAATATTTAAAATCTAGTCTGAGACACAGGAGCTGTAAATGGTACATGGTGCTTCCAATGCAGTTTTTTTATAAGATGGAAACCTTAGTCCAAGCCAGAGCAGGAACACATACCACCAACATGGGGAAGCCTTGCTTAAGGAAATCCAGACTGACAACCTCTCTTCCTACTGCAAACCACTGCCTGGTCCAATTTCCAGTTTGACTGCTGCTCTCATTTCTCCAGCACACCTGCAGGTAAAAAGGCATCACAAGCAACACGGTGTCCCCAGGCAAGGAGCAAGTGAGGTGATGGTGCCAGCTGTCTGCACAAAGGAGCTGCTATTGGTCCTCTTTGGCTGGAAGGATGGCTGGTTTTAGGTGCAGCTTTGACTTTGAAAGGGCAAGGGAGATGAGCCACAGAAGAAACAGCAATAAGAAGCATCTCCACAGCTCTGTCAAGGATTCATGGAGTGCTTTGTCTGTCCAAAAGGGGAAAGAAGATGGACTAAAAAATATTCCTCCCTGCTCCAGGCAGAGGGCACACTGGCAGGATCAGAAAACATGATGGTATCTTTCACCAGTGAGTCTGCACTTGGCTAGTAGTAACAACGAGCCACATTCCTGGATGAAAATAGGAGTGTTAGTCTCACTGGGGCTTAACACTATTGAAACACATGTATGAGTCCAAGTAAAAATAAAAAAACCTATTATTTGGTGATTAAATGCTACTTTTGGCTTCCCTACCTTGCACAGAAAAATTAGCAGGCTGAGACTGCCTCACTTTTCTCTGCATATCAGACAATGGCCCCTAACAGGACAAGAAGAACTGAACTGAACTGGAGGGACCAGAGACAAGGAACCTGCAAGACCTCCAGGTCCTGCCATGCCAGTTCACAGAGATCTTGCTGAGCCCTGAAGCCCTGCTACTACCTGGTTGCTGCCTTCAATGATTACTGCACCAAACACAACTCCAACACAGTGGCCATGAGCTTACTTGCCTTTCCATAGCTCAAGACACCCAACTATGCATTATGGTCACCCCACATCTTGATGCCTACACTGCCACCTCTCTCCCAGCTGCAATGCCTGAAGCCCCCGAGGGCAGAGTTTCCTTAATAAATCATCAGGCAGACTTCTGTTTTCTTTTTTTTTTTTTTTCCTTTGTATCTTTTTGCATTTCTGAGCTGTGATGTTTCCTGCCAACTTTCTGCTTGGTGAGAATTTCTACAACAGAGCAATTTAACTACTGAAAAGTCACTTACACAGGAAAGCCTAACACACCCTAGATGGAGCCTGTGAGTGGCAGAACCATAATCAAAAGCTGGTGAAAACACTCGGCCATGTTAGCAGCATTCAACTAAGGCTCTGAGCAAAGCAGCCCCAAAAGAAGAAAGTAAATGGGAACTCTACAAAGTTGCTCAGAACTCTCCAGGTTCTTTTCATCACTGAGAGGCGTTTGAGTTTGTACTCTTGATGGTAACTCTAGCTCGGGTGAGTTATTTCAATACATTTGGCAGATTCAGAACTTTAAAAATAAGAATTCATGGAAACAGCCAACCTGCTGTGATTTCCTGATATGAAACAGCATGCAAAGCCTATGGGGAAAAAAGCCAGTAGTCGTATGATACAAGTCAGAGCCCTGCCTGTCATTAACAAGGGTGGGTTTTTCAGGGTAAAATTCTCCTGGGCCAAATAACAGGAGACTGATAAATAAAGCTTGTCAACTGTCCTTTCTGACTCACTCTCTCCTGTTGGAAGGGTGACTCACTGTCATGTGTGAAAGGCTGCCAGGCCTTGCTTACATGCTTAAACAAGCATGGGTTGTCTGTGTTAGCCACACATTACCTCAGAAGAAGCAGACACTTAATGCTGAGAAGGCAGCCCCAGAAAAGACTGCTGACTAAAGGATCTGAACTTCAAGGTATTTCTCAATCCTTTCTGGAAAGTTCAAGTTTGTTGTTAGATTACCAGAGAAAACTTAGTCCCAAAGTAATGGCTGAGGCCATGGCTGATAATCACAGTGTTTTAAACCCAGACTCACTTAAGAGCATTAGAGTTTACCCAGGTAATTCCTGCAGAGAGAGCCAGACAGCACGTCCTAGGTACAGACCAAGTAGCTGGGGACCATACCTGGTCCAAAGCTGCCATTTTACCAGGAAAAATGCCACGCCAAGAGCAGTCACTTGTTGCTCACTATTTTATGGTGAGAAAGGTTAGTGGTTGCCCAGCTCTTCCTCCCCTCTGCAGTGACACAGACCTTGCAGGTAGGTGACTGTGCACAAAAAGCTCAATCACATCCAGGAGCTCTGGTGCCTACGTGAGTGTCTGCCCCACCCTTTGGTCTTCTCCTGTTGTCTGGGCCCACCACAGGCTAAGTGTGCAACTCTGTGAAATCTCTGCCCCAGGCTCTGCAGGGATGGTTCACAAATCCCAGTTATTAACCCACACCACAGACTACACTGCCCTGCAGGGCTGATGTGGCAAAGGATGCCTTTCCCTCATGCTCTTTCTAAGGCCCCATATATTGCCTCTTTGCTTGGACAGGAGGAAGCAGGGTGCTTTTGCAAGGACTAGTGTACTGGGATGCCTGTCCACAGACCAGAGTGTCACTGCTAGAGAGCCAAAAGTGTACCCATCCTGTAGGATACAGAGGCACCTAATGCAGGAACTGAAAGACTGTGAGAAAGAATCTGTGCTGTAGAAGCTGTTAATACCTCAGCTCCAGGTATTAACCAATATCTTGCTGTATCATTCAGAAAGGAGACCATGAGACTGGAGGGCAATGATACCACAGCTGCCTCTTCCATGTTCAACCAGGAATGCACCATCCAGGAGTTGCCCGTGCAGGCAGGAAAGGTGGTTGCACATGACTTGGCCCAACCAAGCTCTCATCTGAAGCACCATCTCAAGATCTCATCACTACTTTTCAGATAAAATGAGCACTAACCTGCCTGCTCAAAATGAATGTCTAACCTAGAAATGTTAATTTTGAATAAAGAGTGTACTATTCCACATTACATATACAAAGAAGACACAGCAGTCTCATACATATTTCTAAATATATCTTTCATATTTCTTCTCCATACCTCAAACTTCTAAGAGGTTGTTTTAAAATAGTTTTGCTCCACACCAGAGCATATGCCTAATGAAAAGCTTGAGAGACAAACTGGAGGCCACAACAGCCTTATCCAATCATAAAAGGACTCACCTGACAAATGGAAAACAAGCCTAGGCCACAATGCTACTTAGGTGCTAAAATAACATGTGCCAGTCTAAGTAAAGAGACTAAATAATAGCTGTGAATCTGCAGTTAAAGTGTCTGTCTCAACAAGGCAGTGCAGGGCCATCCCACGTAAGTAATCTGGTCCCTGGATTATTGGTTACTTAAGAAGAAGTAAATTTCTTCTTTTTTTGTGCTGCAAAATGTCACCCTTTTAAAAGAGGAAGTTGTGTTATTTTGATCTAGCATAGATATATTTTGCCAACTCAAACATGTAAAATTTCTCCTCTTAACAATGATGAAAATAATACCTCTCTGGTTTTCTTCCACTGTCTCATCATCCATTATTTTTTCACTGATTCTTAGTGGCTATGACAAAGTCAGGATTTCATCCTAGCTTTTCTTTCCAGTGCTAATGATTAGTATGTACAGGTAGTCTTATAGGTAAAATGATACCATTCCTTATCATTAATTCTTTTTGTTTCAATATACTAACATCTAAACTGCATATTTTAAGTTTGAACCTCTAACATTTGCTTTCCCAGTTGTGTTAAATCATTTATATATGTATGTAATTAAAAAGATAAAATGAAATATAGACTTGGAAGATATTTTAAATAACAACATTTCCCTTTGCTATACATATTTCACAATGAGTCATAAATTAGGCTAGATATATGCTAGGAAAAAATGACATATTATGAAAAGAAAAAAAAAGAAGTAAACAGAATATATTAAAGATTCTAAAGTCACTCCCTTTAAAAGAAAAATTTTAGCAACTGTAGTAAGTCATGTCTCCTGGTTGCTTTGCTAACCCTTTAGAAAAGATGGTTGACATTAAAATCAATAATCATATTCAACTGCAAGTGTCAAAGCACTTCCCAAAATAAGTCTCTAAAATAATCTTCTCAGAAGTGGTGCAATGAAGGCACTAAGATGAAGGAAAGTTAGTGACAGAATCAGGAATTACAGCCCAGGCCTCCAGTCACCCAGTTAAGGCCCTTGTATGCTAAACCATCCCACCTCTGACAAATGAGTTAGGCTTCTTAAGCTGCAATTGCAAAGTGATTTACTTGGCAATGTGAAACCACGCTGCTCAGCACACACACCACCCCTTCTGTGTGCTCTGATTACTGCCACCTTCTGCCACTGCTCTTCTTGGGAGCTCAGTTATCTCATTACCAAGCCTCTTTTGGGGGCTTCTCAGAGGTGGCAAACTGAGGCAATTTGTCAGAATTGGGAAACCACTTCCTTTTTCTTCTTCTTCATCCTGTCAGGCATGCTCATAGAAGATTTTAACTCATTACAATGAGCTCCAGTGATGTCCCCCCTGTTAGAAAACTCTATGTTAATCTACTGGACACAGTGAAGCAAAGGAAAACAGAAGGGGGACAGATTTGTTATGTTTCCTGGGTGAACCAGTAAGCAACCCTGCCTTCCTCAGCAGAGAATATCTGCTCTCCCCCAGGGAGAAACAAATAACCATGCTCATTCCCTCAGCACCTTGCACACCACATCCTGTTTCTGCCTGGAGCGTGCACACACACAAGGTGAATTGCAGACATCCAAGTGAAGCTCAGTGCTCCCTGGAAAGTTTTGCTTTATTACATAGGAATCACATGCAGAAGCCATAAAGCCAAGATTCTTAGAATGCACCCACCTTCCAAAGCAGGTGCAAAACAATTACATGTGCATTTGGAGCAAATTTCACACTCTCAGGAAATTCCAGGCTCAGTGGTCACGTGTTGTAGATCTATCCAAAGATCTTGCATGTACAGGGCTGTAGCATTCATTAGATTGCCAGTATTCTGGAACATCCAGGAAAACAAAGGATATTTTAAAATTTTAATTTCCAGGCAGAAAAAGACTTATGAGGGAAAGTCTTACAAGGAGTCTTGCATGCACTTTAACAGTGCAAAACTGATGTGCATTGCCCCTGTTTATAAGAGTCATGACATTTAAAAGTACAGTAGTGATACTGCTGTTAACCATGGCTGGATGGGAAATAGAATTCCTCTCAGATGGTGTACCCAGGACTGAGAGATTTTTGTTTTAACCTGTATCAGAAGAAAAGATTATATTTCTATTAAAATTAAAAAATCTATTTTAAAAGTACAATGTAGTAGCAAAATTACTTTTTCAGAATAAAGTACACCATAACATCTAATCAGAACACTATTAAAAACTGTAAGTCAAGAAGAAATGAGAAATTGGAATGAATCATGAAAGGGAAAAAATAATCATCCTGGTTTGCTTTTAGAGGTTTTGATTAATTTCTGTTCAAATTCATGTGAAAGCATATTTCCTTTCACCAGAAAACTTCTGAGTTTTAACAAAGCTCTACAATGTACAGTAGGTGCCTTGGCATCAGTTAACCAAGAGTACTATCCTGCAAGTTTCAGGCTCTCTCAGGTCACTCAGGACCTTCACTCCTGTTTTTCTCTAACTCCTATGTAGACCAAATCCTCTGGCCTGTCTCCTGGTAAGGAAGACTGTCTGACATCCTTCCTCATGACACTGCCACACCTATTTATGCAGAAAAATAGCCCCTTACTTGGTAGTGAACAATTCAGAGAAGTCCTGCAGGCTTTCACACATGCAAGGGCAAGGGTCTTGAGTATGGTTCTGGGAGAGGTACTCAGCACTGCCCTTCAGTCTGGGCAGCAGCCCACAAAGCACTGTCAAGTACTGCTTACAGAAGGGTGCCTGTCATGGACTTTTTTGGAAAGAAAACACATGCAGGTGTTACCTTGGTGTATTCAGGCAGGGCAGGTTCCCTAAGGACTCACCAAATGTGTCCCTCAGACATGGCAATCACACTGCACCTGCAGCAGCAGCCCAGCTCTTGCTTTCTGCAAGTCATCATTGTTCCTGTCTCTTAAGGCAGGGCTGAACACACTGGAGCAAAGCTGCCTGCCTAAACTGGACACTCACATACCTACCTTTTGCACTGGGAAAAGGCCCAGAGTCCCACTGCATCCCAGAGAGCACGTTGGCACGACTCCACTAAAATGCCAGCAACCATTTCACATCAAGATTTACCACGCATGCACCACTGAGGATTTGAAAGGACTGTTTTTAAAAGTTATGGAGACAGATGAGGCTAGAAAAAAAAGTTACCTTAGATGTATTTCATGGTGCTCAACTCTGACCAATTTGGCTTGGTCTTGCTGCTAGAATCTAAGGAAATAACCTGAGATCACCACCCAGTTTTCCTCAATAATCAATGGGAAGAGACTAATGGGGTGAGTCATTTTCTGGGGTAATTTCTGGGAGTCATTTTCACACACATTTGCCTCAAGAGGCAACAATCCACCCCCTGGCATAGCTTCTCTTTCTGTAATGGCTGTCAAGGCAGCTAAAGGGTGTGGTCTGGCTGGACAGCTATTGTTCATGCAGCTACAGGAAGACAAGATGATCCCTACCTGAAATGACAGCATAATGATCACAGAAAATATTACTACCAAATAGGAACTCAATGCATCTCACCTCTGCTTATCTGTGTGTTGATTAAAAAAAAAAAAAAAACACAACAAAATCTAGCTTTTCACTCCTATTTAACATTTGTGATCTCTGGCATAAACTGAATCAGCCCCTAACAAATTCAGTCTCTACTGAATCTGTTCTTGGGACTGCTGTGTTTCCTTGGAAATGAAGTCACACTTCCTCATTTTCAAGGAAGGGCTTCCCAATATATGAAGTATAAAGTACAATTTGGGCCCAGCTGCTCTGTATTAATTTGCTGAAGCCCTGATACATCATGAGGTGCAGAAATGGCTGATGGAGCTGTACATTGCATGCCAAAAGAGATTATTGGCACCTAGGAATGCTGCCAAGGTCAACGAAAATGAAAGAAGGCTGTGAAATTTCTTACTTACAGAGATGAAACTATGAGGCAAATGATGAGAAAAACCTGTAGACCAGACTTCCCAGAGGGACCTCAGGATGTGGTAGGAACTGGCTGGGGTCTGAGAGCTACAGAACTGAAACTCCCTGGCTGAGGGCTCCAAGGAGAAAAAGCTTGAGCTGAAGAGCAAAGAGATATTATTTTTACAGGGGACAGCTAAGCCCTAGAGGTAAAATTTTATTCTATATAATCTGCTCTACAAGTAAACTATGTGGGGAATCAAAAAGGAAAAGGAGCATTTAGATGTGCAAGGGAGAGACATGTCCTGGGCTGACACTCAGTCACACTGCCCATTTATCTTTGTGAGTTTCTTACCTCAAAGAAGCTCCGATCTTTGTGCATTGATGCTTTTCTCCTAAGGCAGTGAAGAAGAACACAAAATTAATAGCAGCAGTCATCCTTTCTGTTCTCTGAACAGAGCATTGAATATGACTCACGGGGCTATGCCAAGCTGGCATTTAACCAGGGCAATAAAGTTGTTGCTGGTAGATCCTCATTACTAGCATGCAGAGCCCCACTGTCCAAGGGAAAGGCAGGGCTTCTGCATTGCCTCAGAAGGAGAAAATGCAAAATATTGTATGGCTCAGTTAATTAAACATGACAGAGAACAAAGCTGGATGTGATGAGCAGGCAAGGCTCCTCTGCTATGCAACCTAGACCGAGCTCTCTGCAAGGGCCTCTCAAAAGTGGTCAGTGCTGATCTAACCCAGTTCCCACTGAAGTCAATAAAAAACTCTTCCTGACATCACTGGAAGAGCAACAAGCAGAATAACCAAAGCCAGGCCAAGGCTGAGACAATAAACTGGAAAGCCAGGAAGGAGATGCCTGACGTATCTCCAAGAAGAAATGCAAAACATGGCCAAGAGTGACAAAAGGCTTTTGTTAAAGAAACAACAAATTGCTCAGTGGAAGCCTGAGAGATGCTCTTGCCACCCACTTGATCTCTGGGATTCTCAAACAAAGCCAAATGACCATCACAGAAACTGCAATTAAAGCACAAATGCACACATCCCAGCTGCCACTCAGTTCTTCTGAAGATGGCCCATCTCATTCTCATGGAATCTGTCTTGGTCTTGCCAGAAGCACAGGGAAGCCTCTTTCCACATCAACTCACTAACACCTGACATGTCCTTTTTCTTCCTGATAACACCAAGTGTTCCACACATGTAAAGTATCCCCTGCTGTCATCACTCCAGAAAGATCAGTGGAGAGAAGACCATGAAGATAATACCTTTCAGCCCTATGGCTCTATTTACCCTCTTCTGACTTTTATTTGTTCATTTGTTTTATCATAAACAACATGTATCTCCCTACATGGTTCTTCCCAGCCATAATCCTGATGACACTTCACATACCGTGTGAGGAGAAAGAAGTTTGACTCTGCAAGCACATCATGGCCTCTTGCCAAAGCAGAACTGGTAAAGAACATTATTCTTTTTTCAGAATACCAAAGTGGAGAAGCCTAAAGTGATCACAGATTCTTAAACCTAAATGTGAAAGTCAACTTCACCTTTTAACATTACACAGCTCATGCAGCCCTAGAACTAGTCCATAGTTTAGCAGAAAACCTACATGGAGGCCAGCAACAGAAAATAACACTAATAATTAAGGTCAAATAAAGCCAGGGGTCTCCACCCTTCTTTCTCCCAGTGCTTTCTAGCCTCAGGTGAGGTATTAAACTAAGAGACCTGCTTGAAGTAGTTTCCTATAAGTATTGAACGAGAAGGCACCTCCCATGTCTAGGCCACAATTGTTAATTACCTATGAAAATGCAGAAAGTGTCAGGAAAACAGCAATCATGCAATGAGATTGAGGAAGGGGCTTGTAAGCATCATGAATGAGTGAGCAAAGAGCATCATGCCTTCTAGAAGTACAGTAATACTGATTTATCAGGGAAACAGGATGAGTTCATGCATGGAAGACAGTGGAGCCAAGGGCAGATGGTGCAGCTAAGTATGAGGTTTGGATGCAAGGTGATAGCAACTTCAGACATCTACAAGAATTACTGTTGTCCATAGGGGCACAAGGGGTAGAAATGTTTCCTGAACCATTCAGCAGCTCCCTCCACTACAGCCCTGACTCCTGACTGCCCATGGATCAAGCCAGCTCCAAGGATTAGTAAGGACCAGCTCGACTGTGTTTGCACCATCAGTGCATGCAGCTCTGGGAACACACTGTATTTTTCCTATTATGACAAATGCCTATAAGGAAACTGGCTCCACAAAAAGGTTGCACAACCCCCATCAACTTAAAAGGAGAAAGCCAGACACACCTACTCCTTCCTCAGCGTTGGAGGCACAAAAGGACTAATGCTAACATACACAAATAACAGGTCTGGAGGGACTCTCTCTAATTCCAGTCTGGGATAGTATCAAGATAGGATTTTAATGCTGCATTTTACAAATCATGTAAATTCTTGAGATGAAGATGTTCTCCACCTAAGCTGCCCTTTTTAAGTTTTCAAAGAAAAAATTTACAGGAAAAAAAAATCAATAATTTCATATGAACTACTTAGACACTTGGCAGATCTGGAAGGGAAAGCAGTTTACCAGCATGGTGTAAGATTTCATTAAAATGTTGCTATGCTGAATTAGAGTGAAAAGCAAAAGGTTCAATGCCATCATGAACATACAGTTGAGTTATAAGAAAATGTAATAAAATTGGGGGGTGTTACATCATCAATAGTTTCTCAGCTTTTTCTTCTGCACATTTTTAAGGGTTAAAAAACCTCATCAAAAGTAACTCTCATCACAGTTTCCATTTGATGAAGGACTTTTCCCATTCAAAAACATGCGTGCTCAAAACAATTCTAATTTTTTTTTTTTCTTAAATTAAGAGTGTTAATCTGTTCTGTCCCTTAGCTCTTGTTTTTGGCAGTTCATATAATGGGCTGGGAGGATCCAGATAACATTTAAGGCAAAACTGAGTCAGCCTGGAAAAGACTGTATTTATATAATTGCAGCATGGTATGGAAAGTGCCATATATTGTAACACCCTCAGAATTAGCCAAACACTGAAGTAAGATGTCGTCAGCTACTGCCACCCTGCCATGAGTAACTCAGTGAGGTCTCTCTTCACACAGCACCTTACATCATGAAGGCTTTCAGACACAGCTCTTTCCTAGCTTTTGTGTTTTCACAGCCTGGACACCAACATTGCAATCTCCTCCCAGCCTCTAACCCCCACTGTGATGGAAATATTAAAGAACACAGTTTCTTCTTCCAGCTCTCTGCTCCCCCTCCCACAACGCTAAGGGTTTTTGGGGTTTTTTTGGCTACTAAACTTCTCACTTGCCTCAATCCTGCACATTCCCATCCACCAGACAAGTGGTGGGCAGCAGAGCTAACCAGCTGGGTTCAGGATGGGCTGTTTAATCCAGCTGCATCCAGTTCTTGGAGTCAAGTTACTTCCAACTGAGTCTCAGATGTGCAGACTTCAGGGCCACCCAACAGGTATAATGAAATGCTGTCATGACCCTCCTTGTCCAACCAGTAAGAAGGTTAAGAGGATGCCTTTGCTTAGCAGGAATCTGGGAACAGGGATTTGGCAGAGCAGGCTGCTCCCAGGAGTGCCTGGTGAAATGCCAGCATGTAGGAGTTAGAGGCAACACATTCTTCTTTCTCAGGGTCCATCATCTGGTGGGATGGACCTGGGCACACTAAAATGAAAGCTCTGTGGGATAGCAGTTTCAGCTCCCCTTTGACTCCATCATTTCACAGGCTACCTTCTCCTGATTAGAAGGAAACCCAGGTTCCCCCACCCCAGCCAGGAGCAACTCTGCCCAAAGCTGTGTTCCAGGAAGGAAGGTGAATGTTTGTGATTCCTCTGGGGGAATGGCAGCAGTTTCACAACAAACGACTGAAAAAAATTGCCTGAAACTGCTCTGACGAGACTGGAGTGTGGGTGGGGACTCCCAGCTCCCTTCTACTACCGAGGAAAGGGAACATTGAGCAGGAACACACAGGCCTTAGGAAATAGTCCCTAACACTAGCACAGCATGTGGTTCTCTGTTGATACACTCTCCTTCCACTTACCATTTTGTGTAGTGCTCAGTTGCCTGCCAGGGTTACACCACAGCTTCATCTCCTGTTAACACCCTTTTTCTTGTCTTCATTAACCCCTTGGTTTCTGGGGCTTTTCAAACACCTTCCCATCCTTTTTGATATTAATTTTCTTTTTTTAATTCCCAATAGGGGTTTGTCTCCTCTTTTAGTTCATCTCTGGGACCATCACATCTAAAGAGCAGTTAGTCTCCACCACTCTGAAAAAGCCATGAACCGCCTTCTCCACTTGGAGGTGGGAGTCCTACACTTCCAATGCCCAAGCACAGGCTCTTCTTGTCTCTACCCCCTTCACTTGATACTCTTCAGCAACATGGTCTTCTTCACTTGCTAAACTAGTCTTATGCTACCTCAGACCTGGCATAAGAGGAAGTTTATGCAGGGATCAGTGGCAACCAGCAGGTACATAACAGTTTGCTTTCAATATTTAGTAAGTGGAAGTGACAGAGGTAAGACCCAGGGCTGGCATTGCTTTTAGTCTTGCTGAATTTCATATGGAACCCATCCAAGTTCTCTCTTCTGTATATCTAGCAAGGCTTCCGCATACCAGGCTGAGAGCTTTCCAGTTTGGTATCCAGAGCTCTGCTACAACTTGTTGTAGCCAGATCACTTGGCAACAGCTCACCAGAAACACTTCTGGAGTTGGTTAAACAGGGAGATCAGGACACAGTGTTAGTCCTCTGGGACTCCTTGGCTCACAAGACATTTGTTACCCTGGGCATTCACTTACACCACTCAAGAGGGGACATGGCCTTAGGCTGCTGTGGGTGCTGAGGGTCCCCAGGAAGGAAAGCTTTCCCTGGATTAATTTCCACTGGGCACATGGAGCTGCTGTGCCAGGCCTGACCGGAGAAGGTGGTTACAGTACACCTCAGCAAGGTGAATCCTGGCCACCACTACTTTTGCCAACATGTCTTTCTTCTCTAAAAATATCAAATTCTTCTTTAAAACAAAAGGGGAAGGTGCTCTGGGCAGAGCTAGAAAGAGTGGCAGTTCCTGAGAAGTAACCAGGTTTCCAGGCACATAAACCCACAGGCTGCGTGATGCCGCTCTCAGGGGTCCCCTCAGCGCCACGGATGGGCTCAGAAGCCTCCAGCACAGCCCAGCAATGCCGGTGGGGCCACCAGGCCCGGGGGTTCAGCCCAGACAGTCTCTCTTCCCCCACACAGCTTACAAGCTGCAGTCCCACAACCTGTCAGGTTCCTGGCTTTGATCCTGCCGGGCTTATGAGCCCTTAAAAGTCCTGGAGGTGAATGTAGATATCTCCGGGCTCAGGCTCTGTCTCCGTCGGGCCTGGAGCGGTGGGCTGGGCTCTGTCAGAGACAGCACTTAACTTCTCTTCAAAAAGGCACACGAAGCGCTTTCGGGACTGCCTCCAAACAGGAATGGCTATGGCTCAAGCCTGTATTTTAAACCAGTTCAGATCAAACACTAAGGAAATGCCAAACCAAAGAGCTTTCTGTTTCCTCTGCTTCCCCTGTAATCCACCCGACTGTCTCCTGGTGCCTGGGAGCACTGCTGGCCTAGAAGTTACCAGGCTCCCTTCACACTCAGGAGAAGAGATGGATTTCTTTATCTGTCCTATCCCTCATGGCCTCGGGCTTTAAAGCTTTCTACACAACCCACCTTTAATCAATTAGGACAATTGCTCTGGGCTTCTTGAGGATAATTGCTAATAAAATTCAGCAGAGTTTCCTCAAAAGACATGAAAGGGTTGGAAGGAGAAAGAGAGAGAAACTAAAGGGGAAAGAAAATGAAGGACAGAAATAATAACCTTCTTCTATTCGTGACTCATCCACCACTGCTGAGTTTTTGTTCTTAGAGTTACATATTTCAGAGGTGAATGCTCCCAAGCTGTCTCTGGTGGGGAAAAGCTTCATGCCCTCTGCTTTGGAAAACTGGTTGGATGTTTTTGAAGTTAGCTGCGAACTTAGAAGGCAGCCAGAAAGCCTTAGGCTTGGATTGACAAAGAATCAGTACAGCACCAGCAAAAGGCAAAGTCACAAGACAACAAAGATACCCATATTCATTCTGAAGTTCTTTGAGAGGACCCGCTTCCAATAATTTATTTTCCAAGGTTTAATGCACAGAAGCAATGACTTCTGAAGCTGAGATGATCTCAGACATCCTCTTGAGACACTGTAAACACTGATACTTCTACATGGTCTAGGTTCAAGACAGTTGTGTAGCTATTCAGATCATCAGGCCTGGCTCCCTGTGGACAAGAGCAGTCCTAACAGATGAGATAGGCATCTCTCATAGGCATCCCAAGTGGCAGGAAACCCAAAACACACCACCTTGGAGCAGGAATAACCAGCATTGTTTTCTGTGTTACTAGGTTATCACATAGGGTCTAAAGATCAGCTCAAGGACTGCACAGCCATTGGATATATCTGTCATACAGGAGCATCAGGCTGATAAAGCACTAGGTGGGTCACCAAGCCTGGTCTCCAAGTAATGTGTCTGTCACATTAACTGGAAGCAAATTATAGGTGTCACTAACAAGACACATGAAGTGGTACCAGCATGTCTTGCCTCCAGTCTGTCTCTACTTGTGGCACATAGGCACAGCACTATATAGAAAAGCAGGCCACTAGCAACAGGCCTGAGCACAGGACTTATGTGGGGTAGATATAGAAAAACAAATGGCTATGCAATCTTATTTCAAATTTTTCTCAAATATATCAGCATATGACAAACCCTAAGATTCTTACCACAAGTGTAAGTGTTCTTGTGATTATATTATGTAGTTATAAAATTCCTTCCACAAGATCACAGAGCTCCACCTTCAGAAAAATAAAGTTATTTGCTTGCTTGCCCCCACTACTTCATAGTGGAAGACCATTACAGAACTTTACCCCTCAGGAGGACATTTGATTTGAAATACAGCACATACCAAGGTCAGAATTAGACCAGGTGGATAACAGAGGAAATAGGAGGTCTTGAAAGGTAAAAAAAATGCAATGCCAGAAACCTCTTCACACCATGAGTAGTATCTCCTGCTCTGCCAAGTCAGCTAAGATGCTAGAAGAGTTGAAGATGAACTTCAGCATTAAGTAGGACCTAAAGTTGTCTTTTGTCATTTTACTTCCCTTCCCCTTATTTATACTTCAATAGATCAATATCCTGACTTCCTGCATCTGTATGGTGTCCCTTTAAGCTTCTCTAATGTTCCAGTGTATGCAGGTAATCCTGACAAGCAACACACTTATCTTCAAGGGAGAAATACCTTCAGGAATATAAATAAAACAGAATTGTAGAATATCCCTTTGGGAAGTGTAAAGTTGTTGTATGTTTCCCAGCGAAGGGCAGGAGGCACTTCAGGAGCATGACCTGCCAGAACACATGGAAAATTCTCTCCTGGCAGGGTTTATCCAGTGTTTATAGCTGTCACCTACTAACCAGAACCCCCTTGATTCAAGAAACATAACTACATATTGTAATAGGCCCAGATTGCTCTTTGTTTCAATCTGTTTCTGTATTCACCACACCAGCAGATGACATAAATCATTTGGAGATGCCATGGCCCATGGTGTGGCCTCCTTGTTCTTTACCAGCCAAGAGAGGGAATAATTTTGTAAATTGCAGCCCAGAGCATCCCAACGGAATCTACAACCTCTGTGTGTAAAACTGTGCTGATGGTTTTCTTTATTTATTATTACTTGTACAATGAAAGAAACTCTTGTCAATCTATGGTTGTAGAATAAATCAATTCCTTAGGGTGAGCAATACTCTGACAGTCTTTTCTTCAACCCAGATAAATCACCCCATCTTTGTGTAATGGCTTCTTGAATGGCAAAGTAAGCAATCATTTGGTGTTTTAAGAAAGTGGTCAGTCAATTCACAAAGACTCCAGAAAATAATGAAATTTCCTACAATCACATTTTTAAACTCTAACGTTGTCTCCCAAGGCATATAACCCTCTAACACAGCAGCTTCTCAACTATTTCCCTAGCATCCCCACTTTCACTCTGCAAGGTAGCAAGCGTGGTCACACACCCTTACTTGGGAACTGCTTTCCTAGCATATATTCCTCATGTTGTAACATGTTTCTAGCACCTAAGAGTCATCTGAACCTGCTTTGCAAAGCATTTAGAAATGAAGTCTTAAAGCAATGTCACCCACAGCACAAATTAACACCCAGCAGACTTGGTTGCAACTATTTGGTGTTCTGTATTGCAAGCAGAAATGACTGGATGCTAATGTTATTGCTGGGAAATGGCATTAAGGGATGGTAATTCCATCCAAGGCACTCATAGATTTAATGTTGGTGGTAGTAGTTATGGTTTATTCAAATTGCAGCATTACCTTGAGGAGCCAAATTATTTGGTGACCCCATTGCAGCAGGATTGGATGCAGCCACCATCTTGAAAGGGAGACAATGGCAGTGCCCTGGCACATGAACAGTGCATGCCACTCAGGGCAAGGCTGGAGCAAAGCAAGGTTCCCTGTCCCTTTACATAGCCAGAGGAGGATATCTCCTGGGCAGCACAGAGGATAAGGGCCCAGGAAACACAACTGGTGTGACCAAGGGGATTTTCTCCTTAGTGTTTCATGTAGAGACTGGGGCAGTATAGCAAGCAGTCTTTGCTCATTATGCAGAATCCCACCGATTCTGACACAAAAGAGTGTCCTGTGACTCCGGGTTTGCTGGGGCAAGCTCTGTGCATTTCCACCCTTAAAATCTTGTACTCGGGAAATCAAGGATGTGCTTCTTTTCTAGGCCAGTTTTTTCCAGGTAAGGAAATAGGTAGATGAGCAGGGCCATGAGGTCTAGTTTCTCATTCCTGAATGGAAGGTAGAAAGGTCACTGTGAATATATAGACACCACTAGACAATTCTGAAAAAGAAAAAACTCTCTGCTCAAGAGCCTGCACTATACCAAATATTAGCTGAATGGCTGAGACCTATTTATAGCAGGCACTCTACCTCACACTAAGACTTCAAAGGCTTTTAGAGAATTACTGATAGAGTCCAATAAACATGCTGATGAGTGGAGTGGATTGAATTAGATATTACCAAACATACTTCCAAGGAGCATGTTTTCTGCAGCAAATGTGCTGAGAGGGAGGCATTCACATTCAAAGGAAAAAGAGGACAACTCAGACACCTCTCACCTTCTTAAACGTTTGTGCAAGTAAGGCTTAACAAGGTCTGCAAGTACATCCCTAAGGAAAAGGCAGCACAGCCACTGTATGGCCCTGGTGATCTCAGGATATGCCTCTGAGATACATTGCTCTGCCTGTTGCCTCCTTGCTTCTGCCTCATAGAGTAGTAGCCCTGATAAGTGACAGCAGCAAACAATGAACCCTGTGGCTCTGACAGGAGCAGCAGCAGCCCAGGAAGGCAGCCTTAGATTCCTAATTTTTTTTTAGCACTCCTGGTGTAGAAGGCTTTCAAACAGGTGAGACGATGATTCCTCTGCACATGTCAAGGACAAAATGCATTTGCTATTTTAAACCTCTCATATTTCATATTCTACTTCTCATACACTTTGGTGCCTCCACTGCCAGCTGCACACACATAATTCTTGAAACAAACTCGGCATGACATACCTCATAACTTCTGCAAATGATAGCATGCCCTGTGATTCATCTGCTTCTTTCAAAAGCAAAGCAGCATCTGAAAACATGCAGAGGAGAAAAACAACATTTCCTCAAAACAATTGCTGGTGCTAGTAGAAACAGATTTCTGACTTTATGGGCAATGCTCTGCTGATATGAAATACCAGCAATTACTCACATTTGACATCATCCAACATCATATATTTATGCTGTACCCACTTTGACAGACTATGCAATTTTCCTTCTGTGTCAGACAGGCTTCTTTCAGGGAGCACAGCACTGCAATCATCTTGGAAGGTGCTAGTGGTTGACCAATACGTAACATTTAAGGACACAGCATTAATTCCAGTCTGAGAATATTATCTACCTGGAATGTACCCTCTTCACTGCACTCAGTTTCAAAGAGACAGGCAGTGAAATATGTTTGGCAGGTATCCTGAACTAACTTTCAGCTATTATAACCACAAAACAGGCTGGGGATGTTGAGAGAAATAGGACATTTCACCTCTATGGTTGCGTCTGAAGTTGCTCTTTTGGTTGCTAATATAATAAAATGTGACTGTATTATTTAGATCAAAGAGTTTTTAAGTAATGGATGAAAGTCAGGTATACCATGTTGTGAATTTATAAAATTAATAACAATAATAATAATAATACTTTAATCTTTGAAGTGCCTTGCACAGATGAATTAATTACCTCACAATACTCTTTAGGGTAGATGAGAAATATTACCTCTTTCTGAGCGATCTGGAAACAGCAACAAAGATGCTGAATGAGTTTACCAGAGTCATACCAGGCAAGCACCTGAGCTAGCATTCAACACCAGGCATGTCTGGCTCTGTTTTTGTGTTCAGACCACTCATCCACTCTGTTGAAATGACAGCTGGCTTCCTGCTTCACGTGTTTTGTTCAGACACGATCCACAGACAATGGATGAAAATATTCTCACCTGAATTATCTTGTTTCTTTTTGAGCTAGGCTAATCAAATTGAATTACCTCATTCGTGTCCTGACATGCATTTCCTACAAGTGAATATTTTTAATTTCCTCAAGGTTTTTCTCAGCTGCTGGACACAGAGTAATAGCATGCAGTAGTATGAACTTAAGTTACTAGCAGCAGTGCAAAGAGGTCGACAATCCATGATACAAAGGTTTATATGTTTTGGCTTCTAACCTACACTAAGCAAATATCTGGGTCATGATTAAGTCCTCATGAGATGTTGCTTTCAAGAACACAGAAACAAGGAGTAAAGGGGCTTCCCTGGGTCTTCCTGTCTTCTCTGCCTGTCTCCTGCCACCATTTGCACCGTAACTTGCAACCCTTCAAGCAATCAGTGTCTCAAGTGGCTTGAGAAAGGTTTTAAATGTGAAGTGCTCAGTTCCAGAGCTTTTCTTTGGGATCACTGAGGGCAGAGACAGGCAGAGGTCACTGGGGAGCTCACTCTTCTACCCAGAGCAGCGTTCCCAAGCCCAGTGGAGAAGTTGGCTGGAGCTGGTGAGACACAGACCATGAAAGGCACCTGCAGTTGTTGTGTGGCCAGAGGAGAGGTGAGCAGCCTGGCTGCACCATGACAAAGGCTTGGAAAATGCCCAGCAGGACAGGAGGCAGCAGCAGGAAGCCTGTGACAGACCCACTGCTGCCACGCTCCACCCAGCTCCCTGCCCTGCACTGGAGGAAACAGCATGGGAACACAGTTTGGATGTTGGGCTGTTTTGGCCCAATAGTTTAAACAATAAAGTCTTAATCCACAACTGCCACAGAAATTTAAAGCACATTTACACTCACTTTTCTCGCCCAGAGGACTGTGGTTTCCCTAAAGGTTTGCAGTCCTCCAGTGCTCACCATTGCACAGGGTCATAGGTAACACCAGCAACCAAGAATTATCAGTCTGTGGACACCCATCAATAGACATCTGGGTGGCATTTGCATCCCACCGTGCTGCTTCAGTGCCTGGGGCACATTTCAGACACTCAGCAGGACTCACCACACACTTGTAGCCATCTCTAGTGTGTTCAACTTGAGAGAAATGTGGAGTACATACACACTTCTGATTTTTCTCCATTAACATGATGGGATAAATGCCACAGAGCAACAATTAAGAATCCCCAGTCTCAATCAAAAATAAAAAGTAATTAAAAATTATATTGCCTGCAGTTGATGCTCAGGCAAAACAGTAGCAGACTCTTAACTTCACCTTAGTTGGAACTGCTGTATCCAGGCCTCAGTATGCAAAAAGTGAAACTAAACACTAATATTTTACCTTGCACGTTCAAATCTGTTAGTGTCCTCTTTTCAGTCCCACATGCCTGGAGTTAGTTTTATTGTCTGAAAAAAATAAGCATGTAGCACACATGTCATAAAACTATGCTCAAGTTCTCATCCCAACAAAATACTTGCAAGCACAGTGCATATGGGCCACTTTCTCTCCTTATTTAGTCTATGTTTCACACAGATGTTTTTCCTGTATGAATTATTTGAGTAAATTCTCTGAGATTAAAGGTCACCAACATAAGAAAGAAAAACATGTATCTGTCCTTCTTTATGTCTTTCAGGTTATGAATAAATAATTGAAAGTTTGCTAAGAGACATCAGTTCTTGGATTGCCAGTGAATTGATAAAGACTGAGAAATCAAATGGAGCCATGCATTAAACAACATAGTGCTTTTATTTATTGTTTGGGGTTTTTATAATATTTATATAATTGTAGAGACTAAGTATCAGGAGAAAGGAAACCTTTGTTTAAAAATGGAATGTATTATGAACTTTCATGATACTCTGAGAACTTCAGGTAAATATAATAGACCCTTCAGGGAACACTGGACAAAACTACTAGTAGCAGCATTTTGCAGCATTTTACAGCATCTATATATTTTTTTTAAAGTCCACAGCAAAAAAAACAAAAACAAAAACAAAACCCCAAATCCCTGGAAATAAGTAAGATCTATTTGTCCATTCTTAATAACAAGAGAGATTTGCAAACCTTTAGCTATTATTTTCAGGTCACCTTTAAAGCAAAATGACTCTTGTTGCTGAAATCCTTCTGCCTCCAGATTTAAACCGAGTGAAATTTTCCAGCTTTCTGTGACTTTTTGCCAGCCAGCCAGCCACAAGGCTCCCACAAGTTCTTTCTCAATATAATTTGGTAGTAGAGTGCTGGGTACAGACAACAGAATTATTTCACATCAGCAGCCAGCAGGCCACGCGATGGTTAGACCACAGAGATGAGTATTAGGAAACTACAGCTGTAATCCTTTAACAAAAAGTGTTTATTTCAACTAGCCTGTTCTAGTCTTTGGTTCCAGCTTTCTAATATTGGTTTACATCTCTCAGAAGAAAAAAGGTTATGCAAATGCTAAGCCTTTATGTTACACACAAGGGATTATGAACCATGAAAGAAAAATAGAAAAGGTGGTATGACAGCAGAACAAGACCTACCAATGCATCACAGGAAAGAGAAAATACCACTCCTGGGTCTTCAAAATACAACTCAGCTGTTTCTTACTAATAGGAAGGACTGAATGACTGTCCCTGGCCACCCTGCTCCCTGGCTGGGTCAGTGGGACAGGTCCCTGCCCTTCCTACCCCACAGAGCCATGGCATCTTCTACAGAGGCAAAGGTGAACAACAGCAACCAGACTGAGCTGGGAAAGGTGGGGAAACTCACAGAAAACATGGTGCTTGCTTGGGACATGCCAGAAGTGCAATGGATAAGACAGGCAGTGTTTAGGGCAGTGTCCTGGCAACTCCCTGCTGTCCCCTTGGAGCCATAGATCCCAGCAGGCAAAACCCCCTCCAGCCTGTGCTGGGGACTGAACCCACGGTCTGCATGCTCTGCCCCATACCAACACTGCTAAGCAGCTTCCCTGGGTAACATATTAGTCCAAAAAGGAAAATTAAGTGCTTTTCATACAATAAAATCTTTGCAGCCCCTCATCTGGGCTTACTGTGTTCTTTGGTGGTCAGGAGCTGCAGAGGTTTTCCTGACTACTGGCCCAGGACTGGCTGCTGAAGTCCCTCTCTCATGGCACTGATTTCTGTACAGCATGCTGATCATTAAACAGACTTTAGCTTAGGAATTTACAAGATTTAAAGAGTTCTCCATTTCTGGGGTCCCCAACATAAAAAGAACGTGGATCTACTGGAGTGAGCCCAAAGCAGGGCCACGAAGCTGGAGCACTGCTTCTGAAGACAGTCTGAGAGAGTTGGGTTTGTGCAGCCTGAAGATCGAAAGGAAGGATCCAAGCAGAACTCCGAGCAGCCTTTCCAGTACCTGAAGGGGATACAGGAAAGCTGGGGAAGGACTTTTTACAAGGGCTTGTAGTGATAGGAGAAGGGAAAATGGTTTCAAACTGCAAGAGGGTAAATTTAGATCTGACATTAGGAAGAAATTCTTTACTGTAAGGGTGGTGAGACACCAGCCCAGGAAAGTTGTGGCTGCCCCATCCCTGGAAGTGTTCAAGGCCAGGTTGGATGGGGCTTGGAGCAGCCTGGTCTACTGGAAGGTGTCCCTGCCCATGCAGGGGGGTTGGAATTAGATGATCTCCTAGGTGCCTTCCAACCCAAACTCTTCTATGATTCTAAAAGTGTATCTACCAGGTCACAAGTCTCCTGTGATATGACCTAGGTCCCTGTGTGAGCAGTCACCTCAAGATTAGCAAGTTGCCCCAGAAGTAATTCCTGTACATTAAGACAGGTTGATTAAAGGCATGATTTTTAGGATAGGGGATTTGATCTTTGGGATATTCTGAAGCATTGTTTTTGCAAGCAGTTACCCTCTCATACTTGCCAATCACAGTTGAGCAGTACTGTGTATAACTGGCAGTGTTAATCTTATGCAAAATTGGACTTTACGCCAACAGAAATCAAGTCCCCATGAAGGGTGAGGTTTTGTCTTACAGCTAAATCCAGTAGGTAGTTGTTGACAGAAGATGGATTCCTGTTCCCATCAAATTTTTCCAATCATTTATCTTTGTTTTGTTTCATTATCTTCTCTGTCCCCACAGCAAGGCAGCTCCCTAAAATGTCAAAACTAGTAATCCAGCAAAAATAAATGAGGAGCTCTGTTGAGTTAACAGCAAACATAAATGAGAGCTCTGTTGAGGTAACCTTTTATGGTTCATGGTGGAGTCAGAGAAGGGCCAGCAGAGATGCAGGTAAAGATAAGGGGACAGGGAGGACCACACTTCTCAACAGATCAGGTCAGCAGTAAGGTGAAACCCAGCCACAAGCTAGAAGAATTTTGCTGGTACACCTGCAGTAGGCCAGCATGTACTTTGAAGTGATGAAAATACCTGACCTAAGACTTCTAGACAAGTCACTTGTAAGACAGAAAGATCATTTCCTATGCTTTCAGCTCTTAAAGATGGCCTCATTCATTTTTGCAATACTTTCTAACTGGGGAAAATACTGAAAGCAGCACTCAGATGTTCACAACCACATGGAAGAACACATGAATAACACAATGTGGGGAAAGAAAATTTCTGTAAAACAACCTGTCCCTAACTTCCCCCCCATTTCCACTGACATCCAAACACTGCATCTTTTCTCTTGTAGGTACTCTGTAAAGGATTATCCATTTAAACTCCATCAATCCACAGACAGCTGAGCAAGAATCTCAAATCAGCCTGAAAATTCAGCTCTGGTTCTGTTCTCCACTGTAATATCTTTTTTATTTATTGACAATCATTTTGTGTATGTTGTGTTTCCTGTTGCTATTGCAGGCTGCCAAGTACATAACCATGCCTTGGCAGCCAAGTTACATATTTTCAGAGGCTGAGAGAAGCAGATTTGGGAACAACCTCAAATCTCACCCGTGGCAGCCAGGCAGCTCTATAGAAATAGGGTCCTCATCAGGGGAAAGTGGGAAGTATGGAACTGATGGCTCATTGAGTCGTTTTTATAGGGAGGGGCTGTCATGAGCCTCAGGAGACCATTGGTTCATCTTGTCTCCAATAAAATCCATTGCAAAAGAACAGGAGAAAGTAAAGGACATGTTGCAGATAGTCAAGTGAACCTGTGTTAGTGTTTGTGGTGCAGGAGGCATGGGACACAAACCTTCAGCTCTCTTTGCTTTGGGAAAAAATTGGCACAAAAAGCCTAAATGAAAGATGGGGAGAAACTAAGAGTGAGAACGACCTACAGGGAGAACAACAGTGAACATAAAGACTGGGACTGAGAGCTAAAGACAGAGGCAGGTAGGGAAGGCCTGGGAATCAGTGCAGAAGACAGGTAAGTAGGGGAAGTAGGGGAAAAAGACAATTTGGAAGGGATTTGTGAAGAGGGAGTCAGAATGGGCTCTGGCCAAGCACAGGGCCCAGGACAGACAGCAGTGTTAGAGGGAATCCTGAGACTTGGGAAACTCTTATGCAGGACTGCACCATCCTTAACCACAGGCTGGCTGGAGGAGATCAGTTCAGCCTCACATCCCACACATGCTGATGGCTCAAATGGGTATGAGTCTGGAAAAAGAAATTAAGAGACCAGCATTGTGTAGCAATGGAGATTAGTGTCTGTTGGATGCCTCCTTCAGCTGTTTCAAGAGTTGGAAGCTATAAAATGAGTGAGCCAGAAGATTACAAGAAGTGAAATTAAGGTGTAATATTGGGGCAGTTGAAGGGTAGATGGGAAACTGATTTCCATATGGGCTTCAGTCACAGAATGCCAGGCAAATCACTCCAACCCACATTTAACCCTAATGACCACTATTTGCATGCTCTTTTCTTTCTGAGCCAACGGCCTGGCTTCATGGAAATCTGGAATGCCAGACTCAGTATCCACAGATGTGACCAAAGCCAACAGGAACTGTACTTTGAACAGTCCAAGAAGTGTATAAACACCAAGCTGTCTGAAAAAAACATTCCCTGGCATTTCCAGTAGAAGATCTCATTACGGACAGATGGTGTTTGGCTTTTGGTGTTTTTTCTCTGTGGGAATTATACACTTCTCAGGGGTGAAAAATAAATGTTTAATGTTGTGGAGCACTCAAAATGTGATGGTGATGGATCCACAGACAACGTCTTAAGGGATAACACTCCTCCAGATCTGGGTCTGAACAGCATACAGTAAATACAGAGTGTATTGAACTGGAAAACGTGTCTTTTTGTAGTATATGCTGCCCATTGTATGCACTGACTAAAGTGGGTGCCCTACAGAAGAAAAATAATATTAAAATCTGTTACTGTGTAATTAAAACCTGACTTATAATGCATAAGCACAAAGAAAGCAAGAAATAGGCTTGCTGTGATTGTCATAAATCTGAACAACTGACCTTGCAGCCTTAGTAGGCTTCTTCTAATGTTGTTTCTTGTGGTATTTGTGTGCCCATGTGCATCCCAGTAGCTGGGAACACTCAACAGTAGGTATATGAATCCATTCTTTAAGTATATCTGGTGTGTAATTCGGATATCACACCCAGAAAATAAACACATGCATAAACTCAACAAAAATATCACTGAATCACCACCCTGTCATTCACCTCTTTTCTGCCTTGTTTCTTCTTGCTGTGTCAAGCCTCTGTCTTCCATACCCACCCACTGTATGAAATTCCTCCTCTCTTCCCAGGGGCAGTTAAATATCAGCCTTGGTTGCTCTGGGAATATTAGACTCCGTGTGTGACCACTGCTGTTTGTATTAGACACACAAGGACAGAACTCCACAGTAGCTAATACTTAGTCCATGACTGTGCCATTTACCTGCCAAGTGCTTCTGCCTGCTCATTAAAAAGAGGATCATGGTGTATGAATGGAATAATGTCCTTAGGCATAATACTATGAGCACTGGAATGGCATTTCACTTCAGATTTGTGCAAAATTGAAGCTCCTACCTCTTTGTTTTCAGTGAGTTTCACTGTTGGCACGTGTGACCACTGCTGGATGTCTGTCCCATCCCTTGACCACCCAAAGCAAAGGGTTATAGACAGCTGCACTGTAACCTCTGAAGAGACACCAGTACCCTCACATCCTCACCTTCTTGAGGGAATGGCACCAGCCTTGCCCTATATTGAGAGCCCTGTGGCTACTTGCCAGCTTCAGTGGCAACTACATCCACAGAGGCAAACTGGCTAAAGGTAGAGAGACAAAAGCAGAATTAGGTACTGAGTCCAGGCTGAAGGTGTAAGGGAAATCAGGAGACAAGGACTGCCTAGCACTGCTCACGGGAACACAGGCTGCTTCGGAAGCCAGAAAAACCAGCTGCACATTCTTTTACTGAAATCCTCATGCAATTACTCCCTCTGCGTGGTTTTATCAGATGAGATTATTGAACATTAGCAGTTGTCAGCTATTTTCATGCAGGTAGGCATTTGCCTTGTGCTCCTAACAATCAATCTTTTGTTATTAACATGCCCATCACAGAAAGGAAGGAGTATTTAAATGTACCTCATACTCAATAGGAATTTTCAAAAATATGATTTTGATTCTGTATCTGAGATGCTCAGAAATCTATGGAGTTTAACAAAAATGTCACAGCCTATTTTCTACTTCTTCTGTAGGATATAATAACCATCTCCCTTCTATAGAATTCAGGGGGAAAAAAGGGGAGAAATTTAATATAGATGTACTATAGACAAGAATTCTTAAATTCTGTGAGCTTTGGAAGTAATTATTGAAGAGAAGTTTATTTTAGGTTTTAGTTCTATAATCTAAGTCTTGAGAATTTTTAGCTTAGAATTTTTAATTATCTTCCACCTGTAATGCCAGGGATAGGATTAAGGCCAGATTGCTAGCCTCAGTTGTATTTAAACAGGCTGTGTTACTACATTTGCAAACATATTGTGACTGAGGTCTGCAGCAGGAAATATAAGGAGTCTGCCAAATGAGAAATACACATAGTTTTGAAAGAAAGAAATAGGTTTGCATTTTCAGACAGAGCCTGGCAAAAAAGATTTGCTGCTTACAGCTTCACCATGTGATTGCTCTACTGTCCATTCAACTGTGCAACAGCTCTTTGAGGGGCTGGCAGAAAATATTTAATGATGCTTGGCAGTGAACAGCAAAGCAACCAAGACCCTTAAACCCAGGGAGTCTTCTATAGAGTCTTGCTGAAATACATAGCATTAGCACCCCTGGAATCGTTTTTGTCTCCTTAGTTTATTAAAAATACATTTTCAATTGGAAGCATTTGCAGCAGTGACATTTTTAACTGCTCCAACAGATAAGGTATAGGTGCTGCTAACTGCTACCTACACACCAGCATGAATGACCTCATGCTTCTTGGTCCAGGATGCACTGGTGACCTGTCAGCTTGTGTACAGGCCAACACACAAATACCAACTCCTGAGCAGTGGAAGAAATTATCTTTGGCAATGGAGAAGAAAGAAAAACTTCCCACACTGCTCCTGTTTTCCTTAGAAGAAAGACTACAAAATGCGTGTTGGCTCTAAGAGGGAAATTTATCCCTTCTCTGAAATTTCTGGCTGGTGCTGTTATTAGGATGACAAGAGGAACCAGCTTGTCTGTGTCTCCACCCTACTGATGCAGGAGAGAGTAAAGGCAAATGGGTCATGCAAGGGTGGATCAGGGCTTTTTAATACTGCTGTTTCATATATGGAAGTGAAATATGTTGTTGCATCTGGAAATGCTGGCCTGCCCAACTATAATCACCATGCTGCTGCAAGCAAAATCTACTCTAAAGGCAGGTCTATGCTATAGGCTTCTGCTTGCATAAATATGAGGATGAGAGTGGCAGAGCGATGTGATACCTGACCCACATAGGTGTGCTAAAGAAGCTTTACTAGCATAACTTGTTTTGCTGTGGGGTAGGGAGGGGTGATAACTTTCCTGTGATGAACAACTACAGACATAATTTTTTCTGCTGTGAGACCATCCACATGCTGTGCTGGTTTAGGATCACAGGACTCCCATGTGCCACGGTAGAGAATCCCTGACATAGGACAAGATTAGACCACCGTGAGCTTTCTAAAGGGACACAGTAGGTGAAACTCATGCCAGGCAAAGGAGGACAAATGTGGAACACAATTTAAACAAATACAGCTTGAAATGCTGTTACATTGCAAAGTGCTGACAAGACTGAAAAAAGGAACTTTGGTATGCATGCTGGGTGTAAACGCCTGGGGTTTAACATGAGTGCTGGAAATGTAAATTTCCTTAATATTTTTCCCTTTTCCATTTTTTCCTTTTTCTTCCTGTTCCTCGTAAGTACCTGTGGGAGTGGCTCACAACGGGGAAGACAAAAATTCATGATGTAGTCCTGAGATGCCACAACTCTTCCAGAGTTGTCTGCCCTTGGCTGGCTGCACCCCACAGTGCCCCAAACCTTCAAGGAGAACCTTTCAAATAAAGGTTCCCAAGAGAAAGGCTGCCCAGCCTGTAGGGCTCCACACAGTGTCTCCGGAGAGATAAAAGGAAGACTGCTGGGATATATTCATTCCTGTCTCTAAGATGGTATCACAAGGGGATGAGCAGCCTGTTTGCTAGGTCCTCCGTGCAGAGCTTCAGACAGACGCTCCGGAGGCGGCAGGGCACAGGGCTGGGTGGACACAGCCTGCCCAAGCATGTCTCAGCTTTCCAGCTCCTGAGTGGGTTGCCCTCAGACAGCTCTCTTGTCCTCGGCTCCCTCCCAGGGCTCTCACATGGCACGTTATTTTAGTAATGTTTTCCACTTTGTGTTTTTTAGGCTCTTCCCTCTCCACTGCAAAGCAGCAGCGGGGAACTGCGGGGCAACTTGCGCTGCGCACGGGAGCGACTGCTTTGTGTAGCTACACACCTGGCTGCACCAGTGTGAGGTGCTAAGGTGCTTAAGGGTTTTAATTTGGGTGATTAAATTCTCCAATATTAATGCTAGGTGTGTTCCTCTATATAAAATAATACCATCCATATAAACTTGATCGTCAAATATTAGGAGTCACTGAAAGTTAACACTGTAGTTACACAAGTGCTACCAAGGTCCAACCACTTTATATCCCTCCTGCGGGCTTGATCTTTCTCACAGCCCTGTGTAAGAATAAGCAAAGTTCAGAAACCCAGGCCCGTGATTTTGACAGAAGAAGCTGTCTTTCCCTGTGGATCAGGAAAACACAAAGGAGGAGAGATGCTGAGTGTGGAAGCAATGAAACCGCAGATTTTAGGCAAGATTATTTTCTTAGCTTTGCCAAATTAATTTGAAATGTGCAACTACTCCCTGGAACTACACACACATGCCAGATACACCCATTTGCATGTGAGGAGCAGCATTTTCCCATCTGACATTTACTTTATCTATCCAAGAAACTGAGGCAGAAAAATGTAGACCCATGGCAGTCAGGGAAGAGTTTCCATTAACAGCACCAGAGTTCACTCTACCATAAGTACAACATACTGAAAATCAACTGGAAGTTATTCTTTGCTTTATAAACTAAGTGAATGGATGCAAGGAAACTAGCTCTGAGCTCTTCAGGTTTTCCACCTCTTGCATTTTGGGGGGTTGCTGTAATATTTGAAAGGCTACTTTGTGCATCAGGACAAATCTATTTCCAATCATGTAAGCCAGCAAAAGTATCTTGTCCTTTGCATAGCTCCCACAGAGTCCAGATATGTCCGTACTAAAAGATATCCCTTTCCTAGGAAAATAAATAAATAAATACAGTTACTCCAGCGTTAACCTGTTCATGCCCTCAGTCTCTGGGGCATTTTAACCACTTGGATGGGTAGTTCATGATTATGGTCTCTCTTACTCCCTGCCTGCCCCACTGCTGAAACAGGCACAGAGCAGCAGCCGAGGTGAGGGAAAGGCCAGATGACAGCACAGGTGTGTAGCAAACCATCTGCTGTGTGCATTTGGTTACATTAGCTCTGCAATACACTTAAATAGATGTTTGGGAAAAAGAATAAAAAATTGCATTTAATAACTGGGAAGCGACACTGAGGAATGCACCACAACGGCTGAAAAGTGAAGGAAACTATGTGGCAAGGGCAATTACCAGTCAGTCTATAGGAAAAATAGTTAACCTATTTACTATGATCAGGTGTGCCACTTAATGGGCTGTTCCATAGTGCCACATTTCAGTTAGGAAGAGCTCTTCTGACAAAGTATTACACTTTGCAGCAAAAACTTTTCACTTACAGCTAATCTACTGCTATTCATAAACATATTTACCTATTAACTCCCAGGGGAAAAAGATATCTAAAAGTCACAGGATTTTCTCATTCTCAGTGGTCCTAGGTATGTTACAGCCTAGAAATCAAGAGCACAGTTGCCTACAAAACACTGTGTACACAAACACCCAGAGGACCCAGGCTGGTTACAGCCTTTGCAGATGCCACTGAAGCACTTGGCAGGTGCTGAAGTTGTTGTAATTGACTTCTCAAGTCCCCCTGTGATGGCACTGCCATTTACCCATGAACTGTTCAATAACCTGAAGTGGGTTTGAATCATTTATGAGAGAAATTTATCAAACAAGCTTTTTACAAGCCTTGCATTCCCCAGAGGCAACTGCAACCCCTCTCTGTAGCCAGTGAGGAGAAACCTGCAGAAGAGTGAAGAGAAACCCCGGTAAACCAGCTAAGAGAAGTACCCCACTTTTGATCTGTTCCCTTGAACTGGCTGTTCAAGTGTATTTTTCTCAGCCTTCTCATCATAAAATATTTTTATACATTTTTTATACATATCACCTGCAATCTTCAGGCATCTGGCGTCCTAAAAGCTCTTTGCTATATGGAGAGGCAGCAGGGCAGTGCCTGCCTCTGCTCCCAGCACACTCCCACTTACTAACGAGCAACCAACAAAAACACGGCAGACGATTCCCTTCAGCTGCCCACTGCTCTGCAGTTTTTTCCCTTAAAGGACAAGCCAGTCCAAAATGTGTGTGTCATCTGGCTCATCCATCAGATCTAATTAATTCACAGCTCCTTGGACTCTAAATACTGCATAGTTTTGTCTTCTAAAACAACTCGAAATCTCTGGAGATGGTTTGTAGTGAAGCCAGACAAGTTTAACTGCTACAAATTTTGCCTATTCTACCACATTCACCACTCTGGCTCCTTACTCAGCACTCCCAGCTCTCGGGGCCCCCTTGGCAGCTGCACATTTAGGAGAAGGAAAACCCACCACATTCAGTAAAATATTGAAAGCTCAGCTTGCATCCAAGCAACCCAAGAATAACTCAGCAATTTGTATAGCCAGCCACAAGCGGGTCTCTATTTTATGGAGCCCAGCTGCCTGCCATGCTGGACTATTTTTGTTGTACTTATTTCTACACTTTTATTTCAGTGACACAAACATCACAAACTGCTCCGCACTTCGCTGCTGGGGCGGGGGAGGGCTGCGAGCCACAGCCCAAGCGACAACTTAAAGAGCAGGTCCTGCCCAAAATCAAACACTCCTAACTCGGGGAAACTTCTCCCCTGCTGTAGGGTCTGGGGTCTGCCACACCAGCACACTCCCTCCACAGAGCCCTGTAGAGCAAGCCGGGTCACCCCCCAGGCACCAGCTGCCACCCCAAGCCTCAACACAGTATCTATTTCCCCCTCTGCCCCCAGCTCCCTCCCTATCCATTTTTTGCTCAAACCCCCTTCCCAGAGAACACCAGACACCTCTCTGGAAAACAACCCCTGGCTCAGCCGGCTCCAACACCCACCCTGCAGCAGGGCAGGGTCCAGAGGGTGCAGTGACAAGAACGTTCACCTCACCCCCCCACCCCCCACTACTGCCCCTTCAGAGAGAGGAGGAGGATAGACTTATGCTTTAAATATATTTTATTTATTACTGAAATTTCCAGAAGCCAAATTTGGCATATTTTTTTTTTTTATATTCTTCTGTAAAGATTTTTCATGCATAACTTGAAACTTGTCAACTGCAGCAGTCGAGTGGTTACTTTAAAAGAGACACTTGAACAGAGACAAACATCCAGAGTACAAATAGCTGTATCTGAATTAACAAAACTTGTCTATTACTAACCTTATAAAGCAGGACGTGCCTTCCCTTTTATCAAAACCAAGCTGACAGATCTGCCTTTATACACACCCAACAGAATAAACTCTGTTATCGGTAAGGACGTTTTCCTTAAACGTTAGAAAAAAAAAAACGAAAAAAAAACAACAACAAAGCAAAGAATGGAGTGACTGTCCATAAACCAGTCTGTGCTTCAGTCCTCTTTTAATCAACTTCTTCGATGGTGGGGCCACCAGAGCCAGCCGCCCCAGCCCCCCCAGCTCCCTGGTACAATTTTGTGACGATCGGGTTGCAGAGTTTCTCCAGCTCTTTCTGCTTGTGCTCATACTCTTCCTTCTCAGCCATCTGGTTGCGATCGAGCCAAGAGACCACCTCCCGGCACTTGTCGAGTACTCTCTGCTTGTCCTGGTCACTGATCTTTCCCTTCAATTTCTCATCCTCCACCGTCTGCTTCATGTTGTAAGTGTAGGACTCGAGGGAGTTCTTGGCTGCCACCCGGTCTCGGTTAGCTTCATCCTCTGCTTTGTACTTCTCTGCTTCTTGCACCATACGGTCAATGTCATCCTTGCTAAGGCGACCCTTGTCATTGGTGATGGTGATCTTGTTTTCTTTACCTGTGCTCTTGTCCACAGCACTGACGTTCAGGATACCATTGGCATCAATGTCAAAAGTGACCTCGATCTGGGGGACTCCACGGGGTGCTGGGGGGATGCCTGTTAGGTCAAACTTGCCCAGTAAGTTGTTGTCCTTTGTCATAGCCCTCTCACCCTCGTACACCTGGACCAGGACACTGCTCTGGTTGTCTGAGTAGGTGGTGAAGGTCTGAGTTTGTTTGGTGGGAATGGTGGTGTTGCGTTTGATGAGAGCAGTCATCACTCCACCGGCTGTCTCGATGCCCAGGGACAGAGGGGTGACATCCAGCAGCAGTAGATCCTGCACATTCTCAGACTTGTCTCCCATGAGTATAGCTGCTTGCACAGCAGCACCATAAGCAACAGCCTCATCAGGGTTGATGCTCTTGTTGAGCTCTTTGCCATTGAAGAAGTCCTGTAGCAGCTTTTGGATCTTAGGGATACGGGTAGAGCCCCCCACCAGCACAATCTCCTGGATCTGGCCCTTATCGAGCTTGGCATCACGCAGAGCCTTCTCCACTGGCTCCAGGGTGCCACGGAAGAGATCGGCATTGAGCTCCTCAAAGCGGGCACGAGTAATGGAGGTGTAGAAGTCAATGCCCTCGTAGAGGGAGTCGATCTCGATGCTGGCTTGCGTGGAAGAGCTGAGGGTGCGCTTGGCCCTCTCACAAGCTGTGCGCAGTCGCCTCACTGCTCGCTTGTTGCCAGCAATGTCGCGCTTGTGCTTACGCTTGAACTCTTCCACAAAATGGTTCACCATGCGATTGTCAAAGTCCTCCCCACCCAGATGGGTGTCACCAGCTGTGGACTTCACCTCAAAGATGCCATCCTCAATGGTAAGGATGGACACATCGAAAGTGCCCCCTCCCAAGTCAAAGATGAGCACATTCTTCTCCCCAGCCCGAGTACCTTTCTTGTCCAAGCCATAGGCTATAGCAGCTGCTGTTGGCTCGTTGATAATACGCATCACGTTAAGGCCAGTGATGGTGCCAGCGTCTTTGGTGGCCTGGCGCTGGGAGTCATTGAAGTAAGCAGGCACTGTGATGACAGCATTCTGCACCTTGCGTCCCAGATAGGCCTCAGCAATCTCTTTCATCTTGGTAAGGACCATGGAGCTGATCTCCTCAGGGAAGAAGGTCTTCATCTCACCCTTGTACTCCACTTGCACCTTGGGCTTGCCACTCTCATTCACCACACGGAAGGGCCAGTGCTTCATGTCAGACTGGACCGTGGGGTCATCGTACTTGCGGCCGATGAGACGCTTGGCATCAAAGATGGTGTTGGTAGGGTTCATAGCCACCTGGTTCTTGGCAGCGTCGCCGATGAGGCGCTCCGTATCGGTGAAGGCCACATAGCTGGGCGTGGTGCGGTTGCCCTGGTCGTTGGCAATGATCTCCACTTTGCCATGCTGGAAGACACCCACGCAGGAGTACGTGGTGCCCAAGTCGATGCCGATTGCCGGCCCTTTGGCAGACATGATGACTGCTTTCTCTCCGCAAGTGCACGCTCGCCTGCCCCACCACCCGCTCTCGCTCCCGTCTGCGGCGCGATCTGCCCGCACACTGCCGCCCGCGCACCCTTTATAGCCGGCCGCGCCGTCTTCTGGAAGCTGCCAGAACGCCGCTGGCCAATCTAGAAGCCCGCCTGCCACTGATAGCCAATCGCATCTCTCGATCGCCGATCAGCACCCGCCCCCTATTCCCTAGCCAATCAGAACCGCTGCACGGCGGCCCGGCCGCGCTTCTTCCTGGTTTTTCTCGATCCGTCTCGGCTTTCAGCCTGCGCCACAGCCCTCCGCCAATCACCGCTTCCGATTCGCCTTCGTCCCGCCCCCCCGCCACAAACTCGGCCGGGGATTGACGTTAGCAATAGCCAATGGGGATCAAGAAGCCGCGGAGAGGGGCGGGGCCGGGTGGTCGCTATGCGACCCGCCCGCCGCTCACCCCGCCTGGGCGCTGTGGCACGTAGCCCGAGAGTGGCGGCCCTGAGGGGCGCGGGGGTGCGGCGGGAGCGGAGCGGCGCTCGCAGCTCGACTCCCGGTGTTTGCAAGTCCTGAAAGTTCAGTCCTTCGCTGCCTGCCATCCCCCAGCCAGCCGCTGGGGAATTTACCCTTATTTGGTCGCGAAGCGCCAGAAATTCAACCCTCCCTCACACAGCCTCCCCCCGCCAGGTCCCGTCAGGGTCAAACGGCGGCCGAACCTCCCCTCTCCTCCCCACCACCTCCCGCATCCGCGACCCCGGCGGGGGCGGAGATCGCACCGGTCTGAGAAAAAGTCCTCAGCGGCAGTGGGGAAAAGCGAGGGGGAAATCCCCGTGGCGAGCGAAGGCTGCGGCAGTTTTTAGCCTTGTTTCGGCGGAATTTGGCAGCGCATGGCGGGCAGCTCCGGGAGGAGCCCCGCAGCCCCCTCCGCCGCCCCGGGGCTCAGGTGCGGGTTTGTCAGCGCTGGTACTGCCCGGGGTGTGGGTGTCAGGGAATGGCATCGGGCTTTCCCCTCCGAAAGCAGCAGTTCGGGGGTTTTGGGGAGGCAGCCCTGTTGCTGCGTGTTCCTGCGTGGTGACCATTCTTGAAACGCCTCCAAATTTTTCTCTGTTGTGCTAATCTGAAATGTCGTCACGCCTACATTTATCAAAAGCTATGAAGCTCGTAACTGGGAGCTAGGAAAGTGCTTTGATGAAAGTATATTAAACATGAAAACCAGCTGCGGTTCCTCTCAAGTTATTCCTCCCCACTGAGACAAATACTTCAAAATATTCCACTTCTAGTAAGCAGAACAAAACACCACGCTGAGACATTTTTCGTCGGAGGCTTAGTGAGTAGCTCCCCTTGGATCTCCTTTAAAACTGTGGCTAAGTCTGCTGCCCGTAGACTTTCACATGTGACATGAGAGAAGGATTAAATACGTGGTATGATTCTATCATCTTTTTATCAATTTTCTGCCCAGCTTTCAGCATTGTGCTACGGCAGCCCTCATAGAACTTTGGAGCTTTGCCCAGAATATTTGTGTTCACGCAGTTATTAGAGATACTTTAATTCACGTTCAAAACCATCCTTGTTTCAATTCGTGTGTTTTTCAAAACCTTTTTACAAGAAGTGAGGATTTCACCTCTTTTGTGTAGTGTGTGTATGTAGTTTTGAGGTGGAAGAGCTTGGATTTCTGACTGTACGTATTGTACACACTTACATAACTATTATTCTTCCACAGACCCTGGTCTTTTTTTTCACATGGGTTCTGACCCTGAAGAAATCCGAAAAAAAGTCAGTGGAAAATTGAAACCCTCAGCTCCCCCTGCCTCCAACAGGAGCTGCTCTGTATATACCGTATGCATATTTCTTTGATGGGAAGGGTGTCAGTTTCTCTTGTAGTCAGACCAGTGACTGATTCATCACTGAACTATCTCTTCCTGTAATTCACTGCTACTTCATTCAGTTGATTGCATCCTATGGAGAAGGGAGAAGTGCTACAGCAATACAGAGAGAGTTGGTTGGTAAGCTCCATGTCAGCTGAAAAGTTGATGCTATTCATTAATTTTTGTATCCTTGTGAGGACTGTCTCTTAGGAGCAATGCATGACAGCTCTGGATAGCTGCAGTACAAACTCAGACCCTCTTATTTCAGAGTAAAAAGAGGACTCCTGCCTCAAAAACGTATGTACAGAAACAAGAGTGAAGAGAACAAATGGACTAAGGAATTACATTGATTAACACAACAAGCACTCTTTGCAGCAAAATTAATTTGATGTATCATTTAGGTCTATCTGTAATCAAAGAGTTTCGTCATATTTAGAAGTGACATTTCATTCATTTGGCCCAAAGCTTTTAGGTGTATGTTATCAGCTCAGGCACAAAATATGCACAGCAGCTCCAGACAAATCTTGTTTGGGGTTTCCTTGGACCAAAAATTATTATGGCTCTGGTATGGTTGCACTGATACCCAGATGTGCTGATCACCTGCTAAAGAGTTATTTACCTGGGCTGGATTAATCCATCCCCTAGTAGTACTCCCTCAGTCCTATTCACTTCATCATTTGAATTGCTTTGCTGTAGAAAATTTGGGGGAAAGATCTTGAAGGAATGTATGAGCATACCATTTTAATGCTAATGGTGTAAATGACACTCTTAGGGCATTGTCAGGAAAAACTGAAAAGCCTATAAACTCATGTTACCAAACACTGCATTTAGCCTGTGACTGGAGGATTACTTTCCCAGTTGAGCATACAGCTGGGGTTTTCTTCTTGTACAGCAGTATGTATAGGCCTGAGCTGCTTTTTAAGCTTTTTTTAAGTTCCAAATCAGAAGTTCACGTGATGTTCTTGCTACCATCTCTCATCTCTTGCCCATGTCCTTGAAGAAAGTCCAGCCTAACTAGAGGGAGCAACCTCTAAAACCTCATTAGACTTATTCTCTCTTCTCAGCAGAGCTATTACAAGCCTGCCTTTTTTTTGTCAGCAGTTCTCTCAGATTTGCAGGACAATTTGTGAACCAACTCATCTATGCAGTCATATGGGAAGAGTCACATGATTTCCTTTTATGTTGCTTCATATGCAGTCATGTTATAGGTGAGCTGAACAGACTGGTTCAGAAATTAAAGAGTGAGCTTCATGGTGAGGGCTTCAGCACAAGTTTGATTTTCCCTTTAACAAAACATTCTCTGTTACTCCCCCATCCTGAATCTGTAAACCAGATGTCCACAGTCACTTCCAGAACAGCAAGTTGGCGCCTCTGGAAGTGCCAGGCCTCTTCCAGATCCATTTATTTATGTTTAGAGTCAATAATGCACCCATGTCTCCTGTTTGGCAGCATTATGTAATACACCCTAGGCTATTCTCCATTACACCACCCAGCCAGAAATGAAGATGATACTTAGATTTCTACAGTGAAGCAAGAGCACAGTACCTGGAGCAGAACTGAGACCTGAACCCTTATCTTTATCTTGAGAATAGAAGGAATTTCCCCCTCATATTTCATAAAGAAATGTAGTATAAAAATGGGAATGAACACAATTTGCAGTTCAGTCAGGCATCAGCCACTTGGATCACTGAAATTATAAAGTTGAAATGCAAGTGTCTGCTCAGGTTTTACAATCAGAAGATCTTAGACCTTAAATTCTTGTATCCATTTCCTTTGTATCCATTTCCCTAGTATCAATTTCCATGGTCAAACCGTCCAGGAAACTGCATAAATTTTATTAGTGAGGATAAATTAATTATTTTATAGTACAGCATTTCAGAAAAGTCTAAGCAATAGCTGAGTGAATGTTACTTTGCCATAATACCCTTTCATCACTGAAATTTTTCATCTCATTTATATTTGTAAATATATACCTAGTAATAGGAATTCAGACAAGAACTACCAGTGTATGAAATGATAACAGATTCTTCTGACAAGGTGCTGTTGTATTAAAAATCATAGTGTATGCAGGAACAACATAATTTTTGTGTGTTGTTTTGGTTTTATATACCTCCACTTTTTGCAAACAGATGTGTTAATTTGACAGGCAGAATACATGATCTTTTTTAAATAAGTGTTCCTTTGTTTTTTGTGAATAACAGAATAAATTTCTGCAAAACAGGATGATGGTTTTTTGGCAAATTATGCAAATGCATGCTCAGTAATATGGGACTACTCAGAAGAGCAAGAATATAGGGCACAGTAATTTGGAATTGCCAGACCAGAGGTTCAAAAATCATGAGTCGAATCACCTAAAATTATAAACATAGTTTAAATTATGAGCTTAAAAACACACACATGGCTTTATTCACCTTCTGGCTTTTTAATCTTTAGCATATGTTCATATTGCACTTTTACAATTTTCTATCTAATTTGCAAAGCTAATTTTTTAAAATAAATAAAATAGCTGATTACACCACCCCACCACTGCAGTCTGCCTCAGATTGATTAGGTTCAATAAAATCAGGGAAGTTGTCAACACTGATTAAACTAATGCTTGATGTTTCAAGGAATAATTATTTTATAATTAAGTGGGTTTAAAGCTCATTTATTTACATAGACTTCTGACAGCTTGCTGAGGCATGATTAAAAGCTGAGGTTAGTATCACCAGTGCTAACTAGAGAAACTGGTGTGCTCTGCATCTCAGGCATTTTGGGTCTTTACTTTCCTGTACCTGCAGCCTCCTCTTCATGCAGCTCTATTGACAGCAACAAATAAGGGACTTCAAAGCAGATAGTTTGCAAGTAATCACAGAATCAGATCAGAAAAGGACCTTAGTAGGTCATTTAGTCTCATTTTCTGTCTAATTAAAATCTACTCTCTTGCAATTTAAGGCAGTTATTTCTGTTCGAAAATGTTATTCCATTTTTCTTTGCTACCAGCTTTTATATATATGAAAATCATCATGTTTCCCCTCTACTGTCTGTTTTGTAAGAGGCCTTAAATAATTCAATCTGTGCTCAAAGTTTTCTTGGCTTCTAGGCATTCTCATCACTTTCTCCTGGATTCTCTGCATGCAACCTGTACCTTATTTTTCAAATTCAAGGATGGAAACTTGAAACATTACTAGCTCACACCTTAGCAGTTCTGAAGAAGCAGATTTTACTTCAGTTTAGACATTTCAGTTTTTACCTTTGTTTGCAGCAGCACAATGCTACAGATTCATTTTCAGAATTAGTGAAAACACACTGCATCTTTTCACTGGGAATTAAACAGCTGTTCCTTTACCTGCACCATGAGTGCTTCCAGGTTGCACATGTTCCTATTAAGGAACACCTTACCTTTTCAGATCATGTCTGCACCTTGCTAGGATTATTCTGAAGATACTAAAAGAACCATACTTTATATGGTTCAGGGGCTGAATAAATTAAAATCTTTTGTCTAGAACTGCTATGGATGGGGTTAAACAATATCCCATAATTATTAGCAGCAACTATAAAGCTTAAACAAAGGGAACAGTGCAACATAAACACAGGCAAAGACCATTACTTCATACTCAGGGAGCAATATAATTTGATTAATCTCTCAGATTCACTTACATGCTTAGTGTGAAGAATTTTTGTGATAACTGAACTGTACCAGTACTTTAAATTTCTCTTATTTTCTCATTCCTACGACTGATTTTTACTCATCTGTTTCCCCCCATGTCTTTCCTCTTGTCACAGGAGCAGATGAAGCAGGTGGTAACTGGAACTTCACCCTGTTGCTGGGACTGTTATTAACTTAGGTATAAAATGTAATTAAATGAGAATAAGCAGATTTGTAAGAATATTTTATTAAAAATACTGTATCAAAGCACAAAATAAGCTTTAAAGATGATGAAAACTAACCTGGAATGTCTTTACTGATACTCTACATAGACTACAAATAATTGCTAAATTATAGAACACCCACAACCTGTTCTAGATGTCCTATACTTAATATGCTGCTTAAGGCCTATCTTTAGGTGATGCTATAAGCATATTTCCCTCTCTCCTCTGCTTTGTGGTGGCCCCACTGTGAAAGTCCTACCTGTGGAAAGGACATCCCATTTTCTATTAGATTTCCATTTATATTGTGCCTTCTCCCTGCAAAGTCCCTCTGAGCTTTGCACAGAGATTTATCATCTTCCCCTTGCACCAGCACAGCCACCAGGACATAAATGTCAGCATTCCAATACTGCATGAAAGGCTTCTAAAATACCTATATTAAAGCTTAAGATGTTATATGTTTATAGACCTTCAACATGTGTAGGCTGAAATGTTTGGGGCTGTGTAACCAGATTAAGTAATGACATTCAAAGATATCTGAACATCTTGTATAGCAACTTTATAAACTCAAAAAGAGTAAAGCAAGCACAGACATATGCCCTATACAAGCTGCAATACAGACAATATTTTACACACTTTATAACAACAGTAATGAAAATGCCAATTATAAATAAAATTATAGACAGACTCTTCTTGAGATAACAGTTATACTGAACAATGAAACATCCTTTTATGGCTATGAGTAGAATTAGTAAGATGCATAACTACAGAATACAGATCAGCATGTTTAGTCTGCTTATACATCTCCATCTGATCCACTGTTGTCTGGGGAAGAAAAATATTTTTTTTAAAAAAACCATGCTGGCCCTAATTTGAAACATATACTGACTTAGCTCAAAGTAAATTTACAAGAAAGAAGATTAGTTCCATCCTGGCCCAAAGCAGGACAGTTGGGTTTCGTTATTTTTTTCCCCACCAGTAATTTAGATGGAAACTGAATACCTAAAATGCTCAAGTCTGAACATGAATGCCCAGTTCTCCAATCCAAGCCAGCTTTTGCATGGCTTAGATCCAGAACAAGGTGCACCCTGTGCCCATGAAGATTATTCACATTTATTCATGTCCTTCTTGGTAAAAAATTTTAACCATTCTTGAAATAAGACCAGAGCACCAATTCTTTACTTGCCACATACAAGCAATGTGCTCCATGGAAAGTCCTCTTCAGCTTGCAAATGATGATCATGGCAGCATTGGGAATCACATCAGCTTGATCTTTCTCACCATCCTGTCCTTCCTCTGGAACCCTCCTCAGTTTTTAAGTTTTTCTTTCACCTCGTACTTTTTTTTTTTTTTTTTTCCTCTTTTTTAGCATTTGATAGTTCAGCATTGTAAATGTCTGAAAATACATGTTTTACTTCACAAGTATATACTTCTGATTTTTGAACTAAAAAATCTAAACAGTTTTTGACAGAATCTCTAAGAAGCTTCGTTTCAGAAAAGGAGCACTCCGACATGTGAATAGCAAATTCTGCAAACTCATTTCAGTGCAGCCCTGAACACCTGGCATCTGCCTTTTCTGGATGTCTGCTCCATGAAAGGATACTTTGAACTTGGTTTTATATGGTGTAAAGAAAAGTTACAAAGAAGTAAGTTTTATAATACAGAGTCCCAAGCGACTTTTACTGCGTGTTCTAATTTGACTGCTTTGGTGCCTTTTGCGACTGCTGCAGTGTCAAAAGAGCAAAGGTGGTGCCAATTCACATCTGGCACACGTGGTTCTGAGTTTTTATGAAATCTTTTGCCGACCAGTTCTTCCTCATGTCTTCTCCAAACCTGGTTCTCTCAGTTGTTCAGAAGCTTAGAAGTCCCTATTTCACTACTGCCATGCAGAAAAGAAATGCAAGAAAAATATTAAAAGTCAGAAGCCCACACTCCAGTACTGCATTTGCTAGCATGATGTGGTCCCTCCCACCTCACTGTGGTCTTCAGTTATATTCAGAGTACCCACCACGGTCAGGAGCTCTGTTCAAATGCCATACAGTTCCTTTCCTTCAACCCCTACCCCACCAAAACACAACTTAAATAATGTTTTCATCTTGTCTCCAAAAATTCTGTTTGTTTCTTTCTCACTTTCATAATTTTCAAAACAGATAAAGATTTGCTGAAGAAAAACTTCACTTCCCAAGCCTCCCAGAAGTAATTTTTTCATACTGTATGTGTTACTTTCCTGCAGTGGTTTATGGCTTGGCTTTGCAGATGCTCAAAAAATTGCACAAGTATTATTTCCCCTCAGCCTGGACTTCTCATAGCTTGGAACACTGTAATACTTCTTGCTGTCTTGCATTTGCCTCTGTGTGGTTTTTCTTTTTTTCCTTCCTTGCCTAACTCAGAGATAACTGCTACATATTTACTTAACCTTCCTTCCCAAATTCGTATTTTAGGTTAAATGCAGATAAATGATATAAATATTTACAGTTCCTTTAAGTCTCCTTCAACTCAACTAATTTATGAGAAATATCAGAAGCTGTATATCCCATACTGTCAAGAAATTGGAACCACGTGGCTGTAACTTTTAAAGGCAATCCTTAGAGATTTTTTTCTTGGTACACTTCTTTCACTGGCTAAGTGACATTGTACAAAGTATGGCTGTTTACACTTCATGTTTCTAGGCACACTGTGGCAATCCTGGGCCAAGTGGCTGTGTCCTGCACTGCAAACCATCCTGCTTCCAGGGTGCACTACAAGCCTGGTTCAGCTTCTCTTTGCATTACTTACCTGCTGGAGCATCCTCAAGACCAGCTCAGGGCTGAATTTCCTGGCTCACCATTGAGAGGAAAGACTTGAGAGTGGTGTTCCACACTTCAGTGTGTCTTACATGGTGTGACATGTGGCCATGCCCTTACAGCATATACCAGGCCCAGAACTGTGTGTATATTCTGTCTGTTCTATGTCATATACTTGATGGTGGGCAAAAAAAGCAACCTGGGACAAACAACTTCTGTTTCATGCCAGGAGGGCAATGTGAACATGGGGAAGCAGCTCTTGTGCAAAATGCTACCTAACTTCAAAGCACTGTTGGTTCTAGAAGCAAGTCCATGTGTCTACCTATTATGTTCTTCAGACCTTGGGGGGCAATTCATTGGACTGATGCTCGTTATCTGCAAGGAGCTCTTACTTAACTGCCTCAAAAGTCAGGAAGTACCTTGATTAGTTTGCAAATTAACAAAGGAGAAAAAAGGCTACAGTAATCAATGGGAGCTTTATTTTTCCCCAGGTAACATCAGAGCTTAACATAGCTGTTTATTAAGATACCAACCTAAATTTTATATTCAGAGATCTATTACTTGCAGATCATACACAGCTCCCATGGCATGACTGAGCTTCTTTACACCACCACCTTCAAATACACCAACTGTGCTCTGTGGGGCCACCTCTGAGTGTGGGATGGTGGGTTGCCTGTGAATATTAAATTAAATTTTTCCAATGAGACTGCAAAAATACTGTTAATCAGTGCCAACTGGGGTGGTGTGGTGTACATACAGAACTGTGAACACCAGAAAACTGTGGGCATTGGTAATAACTTTTAGCCCACAGTAAGTTAGATTAGAGGTAAAATTTTGTGCCCTCCTTTCAGACTCTAAAATCCTCTCGTTACCCTAAAGACAGAAACTGGTTTAGGAATGCAAGAGGTTCTGCTTTGCTCTTTACACAGTAAACTGCTTAAATGTAGAAACGTTTGCGTTTTTTCAGTAGAAATATGCACGCTTCCAGTTAGCCACCAGATGGGGCTCAGAGCTCCTCCTCATATAAATCCATGAACATCTGCAAAGTTAAAGCACTCCAGAGATGTTACAAAGGATGCAGTTTCTTCCACTTCATTAAAGCCAGAGGAAGTCTGATTAGCTGGATGTTTACAAATAAAAGGAGGACCTGGAGGTAGATCAAAGATGACTCTCCAGATTTGGCATGATTTCAAGTTCCTGTACTAACAGCATCTGCATGAGTTTGACTGTATATTAAGTGATTGAACTTGGCATATCTCATCATGAATTAATAATTCTTTCTTAATGCTTAGCGCATTTACTAGAAGGCTAAAGATTCAGCCAGCTAAGGACTTGAAAAACAAAAAAAAAAAAAAAAAAAAAAAACCACCCTGCAGCTAACAAGATCTTCCAAGCTCCATTTATAAAAGAGAAGCACCCACTGGGTTCTTCCTCCCCCTACTTTCTGCAGCATAAAGGGACTCAAGAAGCAAAGAAAACCCCTGTTCCAAAATCTGAAAAATGTAGTACTCAAACAGGAGCAGTACTCCAAGCCTGTTCTCTAACAATCTAAGTAGCTTGCAGGGTCCAATCACACCATTTATGTTTTTTACTGAGAATTCTATAGTTAAGCCAGGGTCTCAGTGACTAGAGCACAGCCCCAAAAACTGAGGAGAAAAGCAATTCTGAGATAAAAGATAGTGGCATGTGAAATACACTGAGTTAATGTATATGTGTTTTAAGGGACATCTTTGTTTTGACTCTGTGTAACAAACCAACATAGCTTGTGAGGTCTGGAAGGCCACAGACTATTCCTACTTTCATAGTAGTGTTCTGTTTGAAGCTAGTATTTCTGTTTGGGGTCTAAGCCACACTGAACTTGATCAAATAAACATTCACCAAAGGAAACTGTCTTTGAACTATTTAACTCTTTTCACAGCAAACTAAAACTGAAAAAATTTTCCAATTACCATTCACCAAAGGAAACTGTCTTTGAACTATTTAACTCTTTTCACAGCAAACTAAAACTGAAAAAATTTTCCAATTACCTAAGATTTCTTGAGTCTTAATTGACTTATTTTTCAGGTTTTAAGTTACTATTCAACAGGACCTCTGACTTTTTCGGCAGAACTGACCATGTTAGCACCAGCCAATAAAATTTGAGTAAAACCAACCCTGTCTGAAGGCAGACTAGGTGGGACTAATCATAATTTCAGGCATCCAGACTGTGCCAGTGTCATGTTTTACAGCAGATGTAGGGGTACAGAAACTATATTCAGTCTACCCAACAGCAGTGCAGCTCAGAGATCCAAGCTCTCTCCTGGGTTGTGGGATACTGAGACAATTTTTTCATCAGTTCCAAGGCCTCCTACCCTTTATACCCTCCTTCAACAGTACTACTTTATCTACCTTTTCCTGAGAAATATTCTAGATTTCATCTCTTAAAATGTTTCCACTTTGTGTATATAATTAAATAACCAATGGCTGGAATACAGAATATTGGCAGTGTGGTACTTGGGGCTCCCTACCAGTGGGAACATCATAAGCAGGGAGGAAACAAAGGCACCATCTTTAGCATCCTGAGTAAATCCTCTCACAATGACTTGTGTGAAAGGAGGGAGCATAACTGTTACCAGAAGTCTGGTGTATCTACTGCCAAAACCCAAAATAATCTGTGGTATTTAGCAAACTCTATTTTTAGCCAGCATATGTGCATTTCCACAAACTTCCACGGTCTAGGGGCATCTGTGATAGAGAGAAGGTCACTGTACTATTTCTCCCAGTCATTTTCAGGGGAGTCAGAAAAAGTCCCTCTGCTGACCATCTCCAATGTAGTGGGCTGGTTCTATAAAAAAGCAGAGTATATCTAATACTGAAAAAGCAAGTTCTTAGCCCTAGTCATTGCTTTAGAACAGGAAAAAAGCACATCTTCCCATTTCAAAAAAACAGAAGGCAAACAGAAAGACTAAAAGGATTAATTTTTAAACTAGAAGCCTTATCATCAGGGGACATAAAGGAGAAGAGATGGGGAAAAATTGAATTTTGCACTTTGAGAGGTTGAAAAAACAAGGATTTGCAGACATCCCAGATTTTCAGTGATTTCCCACAATCCACACAGCTTCCAGGATTTGGAGGCCTTTACAGAATGCTTTCTTCTTATTCCCTGTCAGGAGTCTTGGGATGTCTACAGAACCACAAGTCATCCTTATCTGAGATCATCTCTTACTTGCAAGTAGAAAGAAAAAGTACACCCCAAAATCTGACTGATGCAAATTGCAGTTAGGTTTGAGTAAAAGCAACAGCAGCATCAAGACTTCATCAGAAAGGGAAATTCTGGAACAGCTCTGAAAGGGCTCATTTTTATTTTTTTTTTTTTATCCCATAGCATATGCTAGATGCAGCATTGATTCCTGTGGAAATCAGGAAGATTTTCTATTGTTACAGTATGCCAGAAGGCACAGGAAAGGATTAAACTTTTTTGTTTTCTTCCAAGAGAACAAAAAGATACTGACCACTAGGGTTTTGAGGTGAGGTGTGCCATGCTAGTGACATGAAACAGTCAAAATTCTGGCCTTGGACTGTCTGCTGACTTCTCATATTCCCTTGAATACATGAATATGAAACTTTACAAGCATATTTTCAACTACCTTTATATAAAGAATGTGCAGAAAATACTGAAAACAGTTTCTGTAAATACATGATGCACAGAATTGTCCTCTTTTGTCTTAAATAAGAACACCCTACAAAACATCTGGGGGCAAAAGTGACCCAAAAAAGGTCCCGTAGTGTTTCTCTTGCAAAGCTGGCACTGTTCATTCAAGTACATGAAAAGGAACATGGGCTGTTTGTTTCAGGGCTGTATTTATAGTCATGATGAACTCCTGAGTCATGAGTTCTGTTGCCCTCTAGGAAATTAAGATTTGTCTTTCTGCATGAAAAAATAGAATAAAATCACAGTTAATTCCAGAATTGTAAAGTGAATGTAAAAGTGGCAGAAGACATTTAAATTTTCTAAGATGTGTCCTAATTTTTGTCATCTTCCCCCTTCAAATCTCAGCCTACAAACATGTCTCAAGAATACACAGCACAGCAATATTCTAGGAATTTGGGAGTTGGAAGAAAACACAGAAAATTGGTTTAGAGCTGAGAACTACAGAAATGTCAGCTTTTAAAAACAAGTTCCTAATTTCCAGCCTTCAGCAGACTTTATAAGTCAAATTAGTCATGCTTCATCTTGTAGGTCTTTAAGTCTTTGACAAGCATCAAACCAACAAGAGAATTAAGAAAGTCAGAATTATTTGATTTTTAACCCTTTCAGATTGGGAAGCAACTAAAAGTCAGAAGCAAGCACACAGGGATGGTCACAGATACTGCCAGCATCTTCTTAATTTATGCAAGGAATTATCCTGAGCTTTCAGTATTAGACCAAAAATGAGATGACTGCTTCCCCTTACAGAGAGACCCAAACAAGGGCACATTGTGAGTGCCCAGAGGCAAAGGGCAACAGGAGCTGCTGAGCATCTGGGCAGCACAGCTGCATCTGGGCCCACAGCTGGAGGGCACAGGGACCAGGGGGAGGTGGGAACCATTCCTGGTGTTCAGCCAGAGAAGGGGCCCAGCTCATTCCTGGTCCTGGGCCAGGACAACCACACGAAGCTGGTGGTGTGGAGCACTACACAGTCTCGAGAAAGAGTAAGAAGGCTCCAGAGCATATTTGAGGGGTGAGTTGAATGCAGGAAGGTTTCCAGTTCTCATAAAGAAGGCAGATAGCATAGATGTGTCTCATTCAGATTAAGTGGCTAGGCTGCCTTTTTTCCTTATCAGGCAATAAGAGATGAATGTAAATGTTCAGCTTCCAAAAGGATGCTTGGGGGAGACAGAGTCTGAGTTAAGCTCAGGGAGATACTCTGAGTTCTGGCACACCTCCATAAAGCAAACAAGCCCCCTCCCAGTCACTCATTTCTCCCCTCTTGCCACCCCTTCTATTGTGGTAGCACAAGATCTGACATAGAGCTGGAGAGGGAAGCACAGCAGGGAACTGGTCTAGTTAAAAAGAGCCCCAAGAGATATTATAAAAAAAAAAAAAAAAAAAAAAAAAAAAAGCTGTTGTTTGATTCAGTCCTTTGTGAAGCTACCTAAGTGTGTGCTTTTTGACAATGGCAAGGCTGGCACACGTGGGATATGAGAGCTGAAAGGAGGTGGGGAGGATGAAGGTAGCATGAATGAGGCTCAAGGTGGCACTACCTGCAGGAGCAAACTTACATCTTCACTAATAGATGGGATACTCTTATGGTTTTAGCACTAGTGTGTTCCAATGCAATAGTGTAGTCAAAGTACTCACTTTTATAACAATGTATTTTTAATATAGTCTTCAAGAAAGTACATTTTCTCTCTTCAGCTTTGAATAAAAAATATGCTGAATTGCATTTTCTCCATTAACTGCCGATATTAAATAGAGAAGTCCCCTGATAGAAGTCTAAGTTCTTAAGTTCTTAGAATTCTGTGATACTCTAACCTATTCAAATCAAGATTTCTTCACAGACATGTTGGCTACAAATTTTGTTATATACAAATGTAAATACTCTGAATTTAAAAGCTGGCAATAAGCACTTGCAGGTATATGTGTTGTTTTTAATATTTGAAACATCTCATCTGAAACTGAAAAAGCAACTCAATAGCTTCTGTAGTATTTTAAAGCTCATTCCAGGTCTTCATGAATTCCCTCTTTTGAACTTTCAGTAAATCCTGAAAGCTAAGAGTTAGGCTGGCTACTTATAAATTATTTTCAAGGTCAGAGCCCACACCACTGCCAAAATGAGGAAAACAACAGAATAGAGAGAGGTCCTCCAAAAATAAGAATAGCAAATCTCCTAAAAAGTCAGAGCATCCAGCAAGTCTTTTTCTCTCTGGCTACACCTTGATCCATGTGATATTCTCACACCTCCATTCTCAAAGATCCTACAGCAAGGGTCCCTGCAGCACAGTAAGGAGAAGAGGCAAAGGAACTATGTTATGATGGCTGAGGAGTACACATTTGTGAGAGGAAACAGAACTCTAACTGAAGTCTTTTTCTTCCTCTTCACTGTCTTTCCAGTAACAGCAAGACTTCTAGGATATTGTAACTGCAACTGTTTTGGTTTTTTCAGGTCTGCTTTTGTACTGTCTCCACAGTAAGCAATTTTTGTCACGCTAGGAGAGCTGAAACAGCTGCATTTCTCTCTCCTGTGGATGTTGTCCCATTCTGGAGAGAACACCCCTGTCCTCAGAGGTGACCATCCCCAAGCTGCCTTAGCACCTGCCCCTTCTCCCTGTTGACAGAAGCTTCTGTCACTTCAGGCCTTCAATAGTCCCTTGCTGTTCCCCTGCATGCTTTTACACCATAAACACTCTCCCCATCTACTTGCAAGCCAAGCTGTTTTGTTTATGCCTTGGCACCTTCTCCTATACTCCCCTTGATAACTTATCAGGCTACTTTCTGATTTTCCTTCCCTATAAACAAGTAGATCCACTCCTAAGCTCCCCTGCAGTGCAATTCATGCTCTTTTTGAGCCTCTGTCTGGACATTCTTGCACGTGAACTCCAAGGCACTGGGTTTTGTTTCACTAGAACAGGAAAAAACATTAATTCAAGTTTGGTTGGAAAGGTTCAACAAACTTTCCTTTGAAAGGCTGCTACAACATGGCTTGTAATTGAAAAGCAAAGGTATTCCAGGGTGTTTGTAAAGTTAGAAGTGCACAGAAGCCCCATCATTCCTAGTTCTGCATTCAGCTTCTGTAGTCAGCAGGTCTACTGGCACTAGGAAGTAACTTTTTTGTGAAATGTTTTTGGGTGAAGTTCAGACTAATGCAATGTAAACAAGGCCTCCTGATCCTGAGTAGGAGCCTCATAAATCACCCTTGGCCCTTTCCTGTATTCAGGAAAGATCTCTTAGTTCACAGGAGTCACCTTCTCCTTTTCAGCAAGGTCTTTAACCTGCCAGGCTTTGCTGTGCCCCTGCAGTCCTTCCAGCACGGGGATGGCTGCACTTGGTACCCAACCCGCGCTCCCTATTTATGCTGCAGGGAGCTGATCACCCAGGGCTGAGAGCTCTCCCAGCCAAGCTGAGTCACTCACTCTGGTCTCACAGGACATTTTATTCACTCCTCCAGCCACCCCCTCCATGCCACTGCTGGGATTGGCTTCCCACTGCCCAGCTCTAATCCTGGTCCCCCAGCCATCACCACTCCCTCCCACTCAGGATCTCCTCTCCCACTCAGCTTTCCCAAGACCCTTCTGTCAGCACCCCCAGTGCTCACCAGTTTTCTCTTGCTTCCCTTGGTTGCTTTTCCCAGTCCAGATATAGCTGATACTGTAAGGGATAACCCGTGTGTCAGAAAATTGCTGTGTGCAGTGTATTAACCATCCCCCCCCCCCAAAACTCTTCCACTGCAGCACTTAACTGCTTCATCTTTAAGATGATCATTATACTTAAATATTTTATCTTCTGAAGAGTCTTATAATCACCTTAGCAAGATTCCAGGGCTAAAGAGAGTTAAAATACCCACCCTGCTTATTCTTTGAACTCTCGCACACTGAGCTTCAGTCAGGGTTGGGATGGGGAATGTGGAATAAATCACAGGAAGGGGAAAGCACTGAATATGCTGGAGTGCATTCCTAACTGGGGTCTTTTGGGCCCCAGTGTTATTCAAAACTTGGCTGGCTTCAGCATCAAACAAGAAAACACAGGACTGAGATACATGGCAAAACACTGAAGGCCCAAACTGCACCTAAAGCAGTCAGTGCCTGGGGAGCCAGCTGCCACCTCAGGACTGAGGTCTGGTGGCCAGGTCCTTCTCCATCACTGCAGAAACACACATCTACCAACCAAGAGAAATTCTAATGCACATTTAGAATGGAATAAATGCAAGGCAGCTCATGCTAATTTAAACAGGTATAATGGAGATTCTGAACTGTATTAATTTTTCTAAATAGCCTAGCATTAAAGCCTGATACCCCTCATGATCCCCAAGAAACCAAGGATCAAAACTCAACTCCAGCAGTGACAAGTGTGTGAAAGCCCTGAGCTCCTATTCTCAACCCCACCACTGGTGTGCAAGATAATCAGAATATTTCTGATACATCAGAATATTTCAGAATAAAACCAGAACATTTCTGGTTTTATGAACAGCTTTTACACTGAACAGCTAGCTAGTCCAATCACCTACACTGCTGATCTAAATTGCTTTCTCCCCTCCATGGTTCAGTGGGAAACAGCATTACTGCCCTCTGTGCTAAACTACAATGTGCTGAGAAAAAGTACTGCTAGGTTTTATTTTGTAATAGTTTTCTCCACCATTACATATTAGGATCCTTTCCTCCCACCCTTAAAAAAAAAAAACAATCACACACTCAAACATTTAGAAGCTGGTACCTTAAGAGTCAAAGGCAGTCGTTCTCTCAAAGGCCAAGCTGCCTTGCTGAACTGATGTCAGCTGGTACTTAAAAGGATTTTAAAATTCAATTAAATTAAGAGGCAAGCTACGCAGATTAGGGCTATACTAGAATCAGAAAGGAATCTTAAGGCATAAAATGTCTTTACATTTATTAAGCAAACTCTGCAGTCGTTTCTTGTTATGTTCTTCTTAAAAAACAGAGCATTCAGAAAATATCATGAAAACAAGAAACAAAAAAACTGAAGGTTCACATGAGCCACACTCCCCCTTCCCCTCCCCACCCAACCAATGGGACTATCTTCACAGCCATCCCAATTTTAACTTCCCAACACAAGCAGCAAGGCACCATTTACAGCCAGGCTGAGAAATGCTGACTTCAGTGCAGATCACCAGCCTGTATTCCTAGCAATCCACCACAGCCACTCTTCCCTTGTATGTTAGAATAAGGAGGTTATATATACCCACAAAGGTACAGACAGAAAACGAAAGGCCAACATCAGATGTACAGTTCTGCTAGGACTTCAAGTCTGGAAAATGATCACTCTGCTGGGAACTCCTTGGTTATCCCAACAGTCATCAACTCCCTTTCCCTCTGCACACACCAGTCCAAGTCTGCAAGGTTTAACTGAGGCTATGGACTCTCACCCCTGGGATGCACGTTCCAACAAAGCCAAGAAGCAGAGGACCAGGAGAGTCAGCTCTGCCCTTACAGCAGAGTCAGAGAGAATAAAGGATTATGTCTTGGCACTGGGTTGTTTCTGTTTTGTTTTGGGTTGTTTTTTTTTCGTTTTTGAAAATTAATTTGGAGATTATGAACAATTATGCACTTGCATATTAATTGCTGTGATCTAAAATTTTCACATGAAGAAACAACACGTGGAAATATTAAAGCACTCATCTTACGGACATGGATCCGAGAACTGTTTAATAGAAGTCAGTGAAGGGGTAACATTGTGCTTTTAATCTACAGTTTAAAAATAATGATTTGTATATCTACTTAGTAAAACAATAAAATTAAGAACAGAAACTGGTATTAGGAAACAGTGAAAACGTAATAATTAAACACATTATGTTTTTCATAGCTATATACTTAATGAGCCTAAATAGACACCTATGGTTAGGATGGTCTTAAAAAAAATAATTAAAAAAAGAGACTTATTTTCAATTTTTTTTTTTTTCCAATTTTTGTCTACTATACTGTATGCCTTGCTTTGGTGTTCTCTCTGCTGCCAACTTAACGCTTTAACAGTATGTTTACACTTATGTTCTTTTCAAATGCTTGGCATTATAGTGAGATCTCATATCTTTCCTCAAATTAAACTTTGCTCCACATACTCCACATGTATAGAGATGAATATCCATGTGCTGCTCCAGTTGCTCATTATTTGGGAATATCTGAAAGCAGACCTGGCATATAGTCTCTCCAGCTGATAAGTGAGATATCATATGCCGTACATGGTCATGTTTTCGGAAGTTTCCTTGATCACAAATGGAACAGACATACCTGGCCATGCCTTTGTGCATATCATTGTGGAGCCGCAACTGGCGCTCTCTTAAGAACTGCTTCCCACATGTCTGACAAACAAACTGTTTTTCCTTGGTATGAACAGTATAGTGTTCCCTCAAGTGGCAACGCTGATAAAATCCTTTCCCACAAAGATTGCAGAAATGCTTACGTCTGTGATCCCTCTCGTTCTCTTCCATCATGGAGTTCTTGAACAGATCTTGCTCCAGGCAGCTTGACATATGTTCCACCACTAGGTTTTCGGTTTCGAAACGCTGGCCACAGTTAGGGCATCGGAAAGGACAGGCAGAATGCTTGTATAACTGTTTTTTTTGAAGGCTGTTCATTTGGAAATGACCGTCCCTGAAGTCCTCTAGCATCTCTGCAAACATCATGTCCCTGATTTCTGACTGCTCCTCAGGGTTTTCTTCTAAGTCCATTTTCTCCTCAGAATTTCTGATACCGTTCATGGTCAGATCCTGGGGTTCTCCACAGGTCTGTGCATGGTCCTGTAACTGCTTGCCTTTGACCAGTATTTGACCACACTTGCCACAAGCACATATATTTTCTATGTGTTTGGACAAATAATGAGAGGACAAGTCTTCCTCAGTGATTGTTAGCCCACAAAGTTCACAGGGAGCGTTTTCTGCCTCTTCCTGCACTGAAGGAGCCTTCCTGCTAAGGTGCCGTGGACTTTTCAAACACTTTCTTTCATCTTCATCCATGGATAAACGGGGTTTTAAAGTCTTCCGAGCATTTCTCTTCTCTCTGATCTCCTCCTCGACGTAGTATCTGTAAAGTGGCTCTTCCTGTTCATCATCCAGGTCATCGTTGTCAGAAGACTCATTGCAGTCTTTATCTGCCACCTTAATAATATTAAAATCCTTCAGCTCGTCTGCAGGATTGTCCTCTGGTTCCACCTTGATGATAATCCTCTTCCTCTCAGAGGCTCTACTTCCTTCTTCACCTGATGCCTCGGAGGCAACCGTGCTGCTTTTTCTGCTCGTAATGTTTGACACAGGAGATGAAGAATTGTCCACAGCTTGACTCGAGTCCCCCTTGTATTTCTCTGTTTGCGTGGAGATCATTTTTGAAGTAGAGTCCTTCTCACTAAAGTCTATTTTTTCAGTACTGTAGTACCTGGCACTTTGGTAAGAATGCCTGTTAGTGCACGTTAACACGTGCTCATCCAGCAGCTTTTCACAGCTAAAACTAAACCCGCAGCTGTCACAGGTGAAGCTTCTTCCGAATCGGCGCGAGTGGGACACGCGCTCCTTTGTGTGAGAGAATTTGGACGTGGTGCTTTTTTTGCAGACATCAAACAGTGGTTCAGGGAAGCTGCTCAGCTGCAAAGCTTCTTCATCAGGCTCTTTGTTATGGGATGTATTTACTGTTGAGCTTGGCGGCTCCACGCCCCACCTGTTTGCTTCGCTGACATTTCTAGCAAGTGTGTCTTCATACATTCTCACGCCAAATATCATTTTACTATTCTGGGTGCTAGAAGCAGAAGATGAACATTTTAAACTAGACGAGTCTGTATCCTGTATATCTTCTAGACATTCAGGTACATTGTATAGCTGTAAATTGTTCATGGCCACTTTAAATTGCTCAAAATTGGCAGGTGCTGTCATAATTTTTCCTAAATACATGAACTGTAAAATAAGATCAAAGCATTCAGCACTAATCTTCATGTTGCTTAGATTCAGCTGTGCTGTAGTGTGTTGATGGTTCATAAAAAACATCCTAAAATAGGAGCTGCATGCAGCAAGGACTGCTTTATGTGCTTGAAAATAAATATCATCGATAGCGATACAGCAGTCGCACAGAAAGCCCCACTCTCTTTGGTTGTTTAGCTGCTGAAGGACATAGTTGCTGTGGCTGGTTCTTGCCATCTTGTACTTCAATTACAGCCCTGCATAAAGAAGAAGACATCTGTTAAATCATGAGAACAAAAAACAAAATGTATGTAAAGGGAGGGAGGAACTGCCGTCTTTTTCTTCTCTAGATCTTCCTATTCTCACATTGTTTGTGGTATAGCTTCCCGCCTGGAGATCTTTGCTGGTAACTACTACGAGAATTCATGCCAGTGAAAGCATCCTGATTCCATGTTCTCACCACTAGACTTACAAGACTAGTAAACTAATAAACATAACCACCACACGTCAGTCAGACCAACACTGCTAGAATATAAATTAGCAAATGTATCTCAAAGTCCTACAGCCAAGATTTTCAGATATGAATTCTGGATGCAGAACTGCAGAAACTTCACAGGGTAGACTTCTCTAAGATGGCCTCAGGACAACACCTATACAAGGTGAGCTGACTGTAAGAAACCACTCTTCAGTCTCAACTTGTTCACTTGTCAGTCCAACAAACACATGATGCAACACCTAGTGGAAACCAGGCCAGGCTCAAACTGGTCTTTCCCACCCCATTAAAGGAATCCTCCCCATTAAAGAAGATAAATCAGTGGAGCATCCACACAAGCTACATCCACACACATCTCGCTCTTCAGGGCAGCTCAGGTACAGTCTCAACCTTCTCTGTCAGGTGTCTTACAAATCAGGAACTGCAAACTCAAGGGCATTCACAGAAGCACAGGGCAGCCAGGCACATCCCACCTACGAGCCCACTGCAGATGGTGACCAAGCTCACTGCGTGAGAGCCGCACCGACTGCAGAGGCAGGAAATGCTGCACACTGTGCCTCCAACTGCTCTCAAAACCACTCGTTCAGAACACTCTCATATAACCAAAGCACGTAGATGGGAGACCCATCTACAAAGAAAAGCTCAGCAATGGGGAAGTGCGAAAGCTTGCAGGCTAAAGGTGGAGCCACAGTGAAACGAAGCCTTGACAAAAATATACAGACAAATAGTCTGTGAGTGCTGAAAGTTGCTGTCAGTGAAAGGACTAATTTGTCCTCAAGAGAAAAGAGGAAGAAAACATGGTGGTTTATGTTAACAAAACATCCAGAAGAATGTAGTGTATGCAGGTGTGTATTTGATTTACAGAAGATCAAACTTAACCACATATGGCCAGATTCAACAGCTAGTCACTACTCACTTTGGAAAACCTTTAGTGACATATATATATATATATATGTCAGTATCTATATATATATATGTATAATCTGTACTAACTGCAGAGGGAGGGGGGTGAGAAACCGAAAGAAGGTATGAAGAACAGTCTAACTGAAATGAAAAACCCAAAGCAATAATTAGCACTCTTAACATTTTGAAAGGATAATGGAAATAACTGGAAGAGATTTGTACAAATAAATTACAGGCTAGCAAACAACATAAATGGCATTTTATGACTCAATGACATGCACATATTGATTTGCAACTATTCTTTCAACTGTCCAAAAATTAAAACAGAATACAAACAAAAATGCTTGATATTTCTTCTTGTTTCCCTGACAACTTACATCTTCTAGAGGTTGTGAAACGGGCAGAGTATTAGTATTCCACAATCAGTATTGAATTTGCAAGTTGGAGGCATTGCTTGGCTTGTTTAGTAGCAAACCTCATGTTTGATCACCATCCCTTCATTCCATGAAGGATTGCCATGGAAGAAACGTGTTCAAGCTCTCAAGACCAGAACATGCTCACCACACCCAACAATATTCCCTAATGCCAATTCATACAGCAGTACCTATGGATCACCACCAGCACAAGACCTTTTTTTGCAACAGGAACCTTGAGAACTGGATTGAACTACACTGATGATGAGCATCTGAAAGGCACTTGCTCCTCTCCTCTCGATCCAGTCCTCCACACCCAAAACTTAAGGGTGAGCACTCTGCCATAATATTTCTCTGACCATTTTGGCCCAGTGATGTCCACTGCAAAAATACAACTTGTTGCATTAAAATAATTCAGTGGCTCTCTTACTAACTCACAAAAGGGTGGCTCTGAAAGTAGGAGAATCTCTGAATGTCTTTTCTACAGAAACCTTATTATTGTCTCAGTGACTGGGTAATTTCAAAGCTCTCTACATCAAGTAATAATATAAAGGGCACTTCATATTCCTCCAAGCACTAAGGTGTTTTGGATTGGAGGTAATTCATTAGATGCTTAAATGCAATTCAATATAGTGTATCAAGTATTAAGAACAGCAGCTGCATAATGACAAAGAATTGACTTCAACTTCTACATTTTAAGTGTAAAAAACAAGACAGAAGACACACTTTAAGGCACCACTGGACTCTTGGTGCCAGCTGCCAGCAACACAAGAAAAGGCTGAGGATAGCTGTTTTTTCAATCTCACCCTGAAAGTGGCAAGCTTTAATTTTTCATTCTTTTTTTTTTTTTTGTACACTGTAAGTATTCCAGCATATCTTCCAGTAGCAGAAGACCAGTACAAGCCCATACCAAAAAAGAAGGTCCCAAACTATCTGCACACACCCGAGGATGATGGCATTTCCACGGTTTGAGGATGATCTGGCAGCCACTAGAGCAAGAGCACACAGGTTTGCCTTTCCTGTTTCCTTCTCCTTTGAAAAAGGTGCAAGATATTTCTCCTTTTAACAAATTAACTCTTGCAGAGCTTTCAGCACATGAGTCCCAGTACACAAAATCAACCCATTGGCAATGCCCACCTCCTGCCAACACTCTGGAAAAAAAACAATCCAAGCATGAGGCCACTTGGTCCAGGATGCCAAGATGCTCATGGCCAAGATGCTGGCCTCTATCGTGGTAGCACTGCACAAAGGTATTAAAATAGTGTGTAAAGTTATTTATGTTAATGGAAGTACTGGCATCCTCCCTCTGGATGCTGATTTAACCTGCTGGATGCAACTAAATATTTACAGCTGCCAACACTTCCCACTACAAGAGCCTGTGTTGGGCTATTTAAAACTTTTATACATCTCAACCAGCAAACGCCAAACTTTCCTGCTGAACTGTCCGCTTTTGGATTGATTTTGTTTTCCCTTCCACAGAAAATTTAACCCAAAATGGTTCCAAAAATGGGGCTAAGTAGATTATTACTTTTCCCTTTAAACATTTTTAAAAAGCTTATCTTCAAAAATCTGTGGAGAGACTTCATGTGGGAGAAAGTGCTGCCTTGGATATGTCGTTGTGATATAAAAATATGCCTGAATTTGGCCAAGCTATAAGCTTGAGGGGAAGAAGATAAAAATTAGCAGTTTTTACTTCCTTAAAACTTGCTAGTTACTAAAATCTCAGATTACAGCATCAGTGAGAACATTTCATCCTTTCAGAGCATCTTTGTGCACAGGGGCCTGCCTGTGCCATCCCACCCAGGGTGAAACTCCCCTTTCATGCAGAGCTCTGCCACAGTTTTAAACTACAAGAAGGTAGATTCAGATGAGATATAAGGAAGAATTTTTTTACAGTGAACATGATGAAACACCAGAACAGATTGCCCAGAGAGGTAATGCCCCATCCCCGGAAACACTCAGGGTCAGGCTGGATGGGCTTTGAGCAACCTGATCTAGTTGGAGATGCCCTGCTCACTGCAGGGGGGTTGGACAAGATGACCTTTAAAAGTCCCTTCCAATTCAAACCATTTTATGTGCCACCTGCACAAACACAAACAAGCAGTAGGGCTTGCTGGAGATGGCTCCACACTATGACTCACTGCTGGGTTTTAGCATCCCTCCTGGCAGCTGGATGGAAAAGATGCCCTGTTCTGGCTGATGAGTGCCAGACCCAGGAGTGAACTTCATGAAAACACAAAGAGAGAGGGAAATGTAAGGGAGGGAAAAGCTCCAGAAACTGGGAGGTCAGGGAGAGGCAGGCAAGGAGAGGAGTGCTGAGCTGAGAGGAGAGCACAGGGATTGGGAAGCAGCAGTGGGAATAAAGATGGGTGCAGTAAGGGTCTAGATGGTGGAGGGAACATGCCTGGGAAAGGGGCTGGGAAGGGCCAAGCTGCAGGGACTAGGGCAGAAGGGAAAATGGGTGGAAAACTACTATAGCATTCACCCCATCACAGCTGGAACTGAACTCCAAGTGTCCCAACCTCTCACCTCTTTGCCATCAGCAAATACCGAGGGCTTGCTGAAAAACTTCCCATCTGGATCTCAGAAAATGATCACTTATAACTATTTTGTTACTCCAACTGCTAAAATGGCAGAGATCTGAATTTATCACCCATGTGGGTGGTCAAATGCTGCAAACTTTTTAGATTTTGCTTTGGAACAAAAGCAAACGTTAGAATAAAAACAGGTCGTTTTTACAGAAAACTCAAGGTTTTAGATAATTAATTCCTGATTAACTCAGTTGCTATTTACATATATTGTAGCCATGCTCCTCCCAAAGCCTCCCTTCCTTCCACAGCGCATCCTCTGGATCTATCCAGGGACAGATCTGAGCAGCAACAACACAAGAAGATCCCTGCTCATCCAGCACAGCTTTAGGAGGACATAATTAGATAAGACTGAGGCACAAAAAGGAGGACCTCAGAGAAATGAACACTGCCCTGAAGAACAGCATTCCATTGCTGTAAGTGCCAGGACAGGTCTTTTCAACCCCTTTATATATCTTCTTTGGTCTCATTTCTTCACACAGGGGAAGACCACTGGCAGCAGCTGAAGCCAATGGCAGCTATCCTCTATGTATTAATCCCCAAGCATCTTGTAAATGTAAAGGTCCATGCAGGTAAGTTTGTCAATCCATAATTTCAAGTATTTCTCATTCTCTCTGACTCTGTTCTATTTCAAACAGAAGAGAAATGCCAGCCACTTGTCTGATGCACCAGCACAGTGCCTTTGTGAAGCACCCAAATACTGCAGCCACAAACATCACAACAAAGTCAAGAAGGAACACAAGTAACTCCATCTTCAGAACAACCCATTTGTGGAGTAAACACAGGAATAGCTCATGGTGCAGGTAGCATGGAACAGTGCAGAGGTGTTCTGGAAAAAAATTCGCTGATGATCAGAAGCACCTGATGTGACAACAAAGAGTGAAGATACTTGAGTCAGGTAATTTCACTCCAGTTTACAAAATCAAAGTCTCTATAAGCACTTTATTTTCTTTGTAAATGTTTTTACATTTCCTTGCTTTGTCTCAAGCTGTTTATGTGCCACCAGATTTTTTCTTTCGAGTCACTACTCAGACACTATCACTTTTCTGATGCTACCATGAACAAGGTAAGCTGGACTAAGTATGTTTTTGTCAGTCTAACAAGAAAGAAGAGGTATTTACTGTAGTTCCATGCTTTTTGTCATTTCCTCGCATTTAAAATTCTCCGAGACGTTTCAAAACTAAAGAAGTAAAAAAAGTCCACAAGCAAAGAACTGGTGAAGTTCTTTTGCTAACGTCTCTGTCTTTAAGAAAGATGTACCACAAGGTTCAGAATTTAGGAGCCTTTCGGCTCCTAAAATTAGTAAGTGGTTTTCAAAACCCAGCATTTCCACTGCTGAGCAGGCAAAAACGGAGTGCTCTGCATGCTTAGTTACTGGCTGCTTTTCTTTGGAAACCAAGAGCAGGCTGGACAAAAGTATAGTAAATGAGTGGAGAATTTGGTGCTAATAGAAAACAAGACTGGAAAACCTCAAGAAAAAAAACACCCAGTTACCCAAAGAAACAAGCGTGTGGGCAGCAGAAAACAAATTCCCCATAACAGTCTGACACTATCCCACACTGATGCTGGTTCCCAAGAATCCTCCTCCCTAAAGATTTATTTTGCCTCTGTGGGTCAGATCCACCAAGGAATCTGGATTCCTAAACAACAGCATCTAGATGGTCAAGAGAAAATCCCACGTGATATGTCTAAAATCTCCACATGATGCCTGACAAGCTTAAGCCTTTGGTCAGTGCACGAGAAATGGAGCCATCGACATACTGCAACTTTTACCTAGAAATACTCAACACGAGATTGCTCTGGTACTGTAGAGCCCAAGAAGGTACATTCTTATACCAGCACTGCAAAAATTATGAAGAACCTGAGGCCAGATGACCACTGTCAACCTCAACAGCAGGTAAGAATAAGATGCAGTCTGCAGTGCAAGCACAGCCTTGATCAAAAATAAAACAATTACGGTTTCCATGTAATGCCAGGGAAAATCTAATTAAGCTCTATTATTCAGGCTATGAAGGACTGAAGGTATAATTTACCCTCCTCCCTTCCAATCAGTTGCCTTCAGGCATGCTAGTTGTGAGGCTGTTTCCAATGATGTAGATATTCATCTTCAGACACATCCTGATGGATGAATCAGTTAAAAGTTTTAAGTCTCAATTTAAACAGCATTGTGGCCAAAGTATAGAAACAGGTTTCAACTGACACTTGGGCTAGATCTGAGCCAGGGAAAGGTAAGATCCTTCAAAGCCCCCCAACCACAAGCTGTTGGAGCAACTCAACCCCTCCTCAGCAGGCAGCTCTCCACTGATTCAGCATCCGTGTCCGCAAAAAGGAAACAGCCATCAAAATTTATCAAGTTATGATTCTCAGCTGCTGAGAAATAGTTAAGATGTTCTTAGGCAAGAACACTCTGCGAAATACAAGGAATAAAGTGCCAGAAAAGCACATGTGAATATATTCAGAAAATGGAGTTTGCACTAAAGTCCCATCTCAACTTCAAACAACTTTAGATCAGATTGATAAAAGTACTAGAGAAGGCTTATGCAGACTTTTAAAGCAACTTGCTAGCCACAAAGGATTACTCTAGCAAGTCACAGTTAGCTTTTATCTGACACCTTTACAGTTGTAAAAAGTTGTCAGGCAACACGGTAATGATACGTTTAAAAGAAACAATTAGTGGGGGGAAAATTATGGCACCCCATTTGTGCCTTGTAGCAGAAAGATGAGCTTTTTTATCTCAGCTCTCTGAGTTACCCTGACTTTCAACTTCAAGAGGCATCTTGGTGGTTTAGCCATTTCTTGAGACCTTCAAATGAAGATACATGTGCCCTCCAGAAAAGCATCCTTAGCTAAAAACAAGTGGTACTTTGGCATACCAACCTGCTGGATGCACATGAATGAAGCACTGTAACCTGTGTCCCACAAGTCAGACTACAGATTTTGTTGCCTTCTTCTGGTCTTAAATGCTTCATGTTTTACTTGCAGCACATTAAAAAATGAAGCTGCTAAGATCTCCACCCAATGAAAAAGGTTTAATATGAGGAAAAAAGGCAACAGCCAACTAATTCTGTAGTTTTTGCAACGGCACAACATGGACAAAGAATAAATTAGCACACAAATCTGAGGATATAAATGGTCTTCATGCAAATTATGTCAGCTGTTCTGCCCACACACTTTGTCTGGAGCAGAACTCTTTGGGTGCTGGTATTTTCCGTGCCCAAGCAGAGAAAGGGCAGGGTAACCCAACCACTGAGGAACCACTGGTCAGACTGAAAAATGCACATGGGGCTTCCCACACTACATGATGTGAGATCCAAAGGGCTCTAGTGAGAGGTCCAGCTGTAACAACTAAGAGAAAGGACACAGGGATCTTTCTCAGGAAACATTCATTATCTCAATTCTGACCAATTTTGTATCCATACAGCAGATAAGTAACTCCTAAAGCTTTGTCCATCCCAGACTTTCAGGGCTCTCCGCCGTCAGCAACAACAGAAAGCTGTGAAAGAAGCAATTAACCTCACACATTCAAGCAAGAAAGCATCAAAAATCCCCGGTCACTGGTTGACATGAGCACTCTCAACATAATTGCTCCAGATTTCTGTGCCAGTGACAACATGGCATGAAGGAAGGACTGGAGCAAGCAGAGCTGAAACCTGTGATCTTATTCCACACAAAACTTTCCGGCTACCACGAAGAAGGGGCTTATATTACTCCACCAAGCTTCCCACATAGCACCAAACCATGTCTTCATTACCTTCATCCTCCTGCAGCCACCCCTCATCTAGTCAAATATTTCCCCCAGGCTCCTGCTCCCCAGTGCCTGTTAGCTCCCTGCTACCTCCTCCAGCAGCAGAGTGCAACTAATACAACTTCTTACTCCTCAGGTTTTCTGGCCAGTCATCCAAAAATCTCTCTACAATCTTGTCAACTTGTTCTGCTGCTGCCCAGAAAATCTCTGCCAGCGCTGCAGCCGTCGCGTTTGGCTGGTTTTCCCCACAGCCATATGGTCTCAAACGCCTCTCCCCCGCTCGCCATGAAAGCTTAAGTTGTAATTTGGTAAAAATGAGAAGCCCGCATCCCCCCCTGCTCACGGCTGCTGTGTGGGTTTTTCCAAGAGCTGTAATGAGGAATGTTAAACACCTTTAATTAAAGGAATGTTTGTTTAATGTAATTAAATGCCTAAGGAACACTGTTGCAGCCCCGGACAGTCTTGCATTATGTGCCGTACCTTGCGATACCATAGCGCAGGGGTAATAATGCAAGCAAATGACACAATCTGACAGTAAATACCACATTAAGCACCATTCAACCCATGCTATCCGTATACCAATGCCTACGTGTCAGAAGGAACCGGCACTCATCTATCAGCCAACGAATAAGCCAAACTTAAGAATCTGAGTTACAAAAAAGCCTGGAAAAAAAGGACTAAACCCACAGCCCCACACCCACAGCGTTTCCAACCCCCGTTCCTCTACTCTTTTTACTACCTTTCTATCCGAGAAGGAGTCCTTCGAGATAGAAGACTTTCGATACGACTCCTGAAGCAACACAGGGCCTGTTTTTATGTGACAAAACTATTCCCCTTCCTTTCCAGCCGCCTCCGAGGCGATCCTATGCACTGCCAGCCCCGAGTGAAACCCAAGTCTCCTGCCTGGCAGGGTGGAGCATTCCCTCCAGGCTGCAGCGCAGCTCTTCGCTAAACTAGTGCAACTCACTCGAAGTTTTGAGGTTTGTTTTTCGGTTGTGTGTTTTTGTTTTTTTGTTTTGTTTTTTTTTTAATAAGAAAAAAAAGAAAGAACACGCAGCGCTCAGATCCTCTGCCCTGCTGCCGGGGGGGTGGACGGGGCTAGGGAGCGGTAACGGCACTGGAGATGTTCAGCGTGACTCCCAGCCCCGCAGTAAACAGGGCAGCGCGGTGCCCTTCCCCGCCTCACGCCCCTGCATCTCCTTAGGCCGCTTCTCGTTTTTCAGCGCGGCGCAGCATCCCCGCGCCTTCCCGCGCTGCTTCCGCCGGCCCGGGCCCCGCCGCTGCCGCCGCGCCCGCCTCCCCCTCCCGCCCCGCAGGCGGAGCGCGGCCCCCGCTCAGCGCCCCGGCACCGCCGCGCCAGACCCGACACCGGCGCCGTTCGGCCCCCGCGGAGCCCGGGAGGCGCCAGGCCAGGCCCGCCGGGAGCAAGGTCACCGTGGCGCCCGCACGCCAGGGACCGGCCGCGGCTGGAAAGCCCCGTACCTGGCAGCGCCGCTTCCCCCCGCGCCACTATGGCGGGCCATGCCGGGCCATGCCGCGGCCGGCGCCGCTCGACACTTCCCACCTCCCGCCGCCGGCGGAGCTGCGGCCGCCGCGCCGCGCACCGCCTCCCTCCACCCCCCCCCTCCCTCTTCCTCAGCAGCCCGGTGGCGGCCCCCGGGGAACGGGGCGGAGGGGCGCGCAGCCCCGCTTACCCGCGGTGCGGGGAGACGCGGCGGCCGCCCAAGGGTTGCTTCCCGCGCCGCTCCCGCCGCTGCTGCTGCTGCTGCTGCCGCCGCGGCTGCAACAAAGGACTTCCGCCCCGCCGCGCCTCTGCTGCCGCAGCGCCGGCTCCGCCGCGACCGCACGGAGCCGGACCCCTCCCCTCGGCGGCCGGCGGCTCCCGGCCCCGCCGCTGCCAGCGCTGCTGCGCCGCCGCCAATGCCGGGGCCCGGCGGGCGGCTCCCTGCCGCGCTCCCCTCTCCTCCCATGCCGCCGGGGAGGCCGGCGCGGCGCGGCCCGGGCTGGCGCAGCCGGCGCCCCCTCCCCATGTGCCGCTAGCCCGGCCCCTCCGCTCCCCACCCCCCATCCCCGGCGAAGCGCTTAGACGCGGAGGGGGGAGAACCTGGAGTGGGGCATCCTCCGCCGGTGCGACCCTCGCAGCCGGGCTCTCCCGTCCAGCTCCGCTCCCGACCCGCGCCGAGCCAGAGGGGTGGGTAGAAACCCGCCCCTACCCCGCGCAGCAGCTCTGGCCTCACGGAGCGAAGTGTCCCCACAGAGCGGGGTGTCCTCTCCTTTCCCCTCCAGCCAGTTGTGACTGGCGGTACCGGGGCAGGCTTGGTTAGCCGTGCAGATGTCCGGCGTTTGACTTTTGTACCCGCAGCCGTTCGGGCCTCCTGCGTGTGAGAGTTTAATTTCAAGTCGCAGGAAAAACAACTGCTAGTTGCATGAGAAAGTATTTCCTTTTTGGTGCAGTTTCACACGATAGTATCACTGCCTTCCCTCTTGGGAGTCTTACGGTGATGCAGGGAGCTCAGGGGCTGGTAGCCACAGGCATGCTTTATCACAGATCCCAAGAACAGCACTTTTTATTGTTTCACCTCTAGGAGCTTTCCCAGGCTCCCTTCCCATCACTCTTTGGATCTCTCCCGTCTAAGAACATCCATCTCCTCTGGAGCTGGCCCATGGAAGCAAATGGGATTTCCTGAACCTGCGGGCAAGCCCCTCTGCTACCTGCCACAGGGCTGCTAGAAAACATCTGCCAGGTCAGGCTTTCCTCCCGAACTTGCCACTTGACTTTTCCACCCCCAAAGTGACATTTCTCATTCAGCACAAGCATCAGAAGTGTTTAATCTGCATGACATCTTCATTTATCACTGTTTCTATATATATCACTGTATTTGATGTTTGCTGCAGCTATCCAAAATCCCTCTTACCCCCCAGACAAGCCAAAGGGGAAAATTTAACTTTAGCAAAGTAAAAAGATTCGATTACAAATTTGAAAAATGCAAAATTAACAAAAAGCACAACAAAAGAAGATGCCACGGTATTAAAATGTATCATCATTGATCTCTTCTTCAGTGAACCTCAAGGTTTTCCAAGCAGCACTCCTCCAATGTGAAAGTGAACAGGACAAGCCCAGTTATTGGAATCCTAGTTTCCAAATGGAATATCATCCCTCCCTATGTGTCCATCTGAGGATTCTTCAACCTCTACTGTATTGAAGTGTAGTTTTCAAAATGTGTCTTAAAGAAACATCCCCTTGTTTCTCCCCCCTCGCTGTACTGCAGCTTTGGCTCAGTAGTGTGATATCTGTAGCAGGACCAAGGGATTAAAAAAACCTCCCCTGGCAGGCACCAGCCCCCGTGAAAGGCAGAGGGACCCCCACAGTACAACTTCTTCTTCGTAGGTTTTCCTGTTTTATAGGAAGTTAAATGAATGGCCTCTGTAAGCTGTCACAGCCGTGGTTTTCAAATCACACCAAGAAGTTGTTTTTCTTAGTTCAAGGGTCTTTTTCTCTCCAGCTCCTTACATGTCTCAGGGCAGCATAAGCAAAAAGCACACACGTGGGGCTTGTGCAGCCTCTTGTTCTGTTCCAGCCCTTCCACATGTGTTACGCCTGGAGCTTCTGCCACCTCCAGTAAGATGGGGCACAAGGCAGTCAGTCCCTCTTTTTCACAGTCCCCATTCCCTTGGTGCCCTCTCACCATGCTTGTCTTCCTCATTTGTTGTTTTTTTGTAAATTATTAGTATTATTTTCTGGCCACAGAAGAGGAGTGAGCAGTAGCACTCATGAAGATAGCTGTGATTATGTCCTGCTCTCTTTTTTGACCCATCACCATAGGCTGTATCACTTTATATCTCTTGAGGCATATGATATCATTGCCTGTGCTTTATAGCAAAACACTGAATTTAATTTCTCATCATCACTTCCATCATTTTGGCTCCAGTTTCTCTGAAGCTCTTCAAAGTCCTCTTTGGACCAGAGTCAACCTAAATATTGTGTAAATAATTAATCATTTAAATAAATAACATGCCATCTGCAAATAGCCACGCACCCTGTATGTGGGTTAATAAATATGTTAAATAACACCGAATGGAGTACAAAACCTTGAGTCAACCATTTTGTGGAAGAGAAATGGCTCCCGATATTTCTAGGAGCAGCAGGATGATAGCTCCATTGATTCTCAGTCCTGCAACTGCCCAGACACAGAAGGCACAGATGATTTAAATGAGCCCAATAAGGTTTTTATTTGACAGAAGAAATAAAACATAGACTGATGGTCAGTGGGATAAGCAGCAAACACAACATGGAGCAAAACCCTTTGGAGCCAGTTCTTTGTCTTCTTTCAACCTATCTCTGTCCTCTGGCAGGATCAGGCTGCCTCAGGACACCACAAAAACAGGACCATAAACTGCTAGATTCTGGGAGGCAGAGGCATATACTTGCCCTAAAGATTTAGACACAGTCCAGCTGAAAACTGAGATTAAAGGAATCCAGTAAGAAGAGGAAACGCTAAGTGGAAAGGAAAAGAGAAAACCAATGATGATCCAAAGCACCACGTCTTCTGCAGAGGCCCTGAGTAAGGAGAGACACCCACTGAGGAAGTGGCCATGATATGTCTATGAAACAGCACCAAAACCATGGTGAAAGCACACAAACATCCACTTTCACTGCCTTTTCCAGCCTAAAAAAAAAACTGGACACCAAATTAACCTCGTGGCAGCAAGAGGCTCTGGGGACTGGAAATTTAAACACACTCCGGAAGTCACTTGATAAAAGTCACAACAAATACACCTCAAAGTTTGTACTGAACATCAAAGCAAAAGCTATGGCTGAGGAGGACACTCCAGGAAGAGCTGCTGGAGGTCGGGTTACCAGGCAGTGCCCCCCTGCCTGTGTCCCCTCCTCTTCCAAGCCCTGCTGCACCCAGCGGGGGCTCGACCCAGCGCAGCTGCTCTGGCCCAAAATAAGCGCTGGTTTAAAAATTAATGGAAGATTTGAGGAGGCCTGAAAGAGAAATAGTGTGTCTGCAGGATTCTTTGGTAGATGAAGAAAGCACTTAGGGTGCAGACATGGGTGAAAAAGCCAGATCGTATCTTCACGTCCATTTTGATGAGCCAGCAGACTGGGGAGGTGACTGTTCTCTGTTCAAAACAAAACACTCGAAGGGAGCACTGAGGAGCTCAGCAAGTGACACTGTCACGGGGCGACTTAAGAAGCAAAGTCCCCCAGCCCAGGGTGAAGTATTAGACGGCGCCTTGGCAGCCCCGAGGCAGACGACACCCCTCACCCCCCACGGGAGAGAACAAGGTCCCTCCCTCAGGGGCTGCGGGCGGAGCGCCCACTCCAGCGCAGGAACCGCGCAAAAGGGCCTCACTCCGTCTTCCCAGGCTCAGCTTACCCACGGGGGTGGCGGGGGCGGCCCGGCCAGCCCAGCCCAGCCCAGCCCAACCCGCCCCGGCGGCAGGAAGCGCGGGGGGGCAGCGCCCACCCCATCCGCCGGGCTGGCAGCGGGGGCGGGCGGTGCCGGGCCGGTCTCAGCGCTGCGCTTCCGCGCGGGTAAGCGGCTGCGCGCGGGCGCGGGGGAGCCGCGGGGGGCCGGGCCCGGAGGGAGGGAGTTGAGGGCGATGGTTACGCTCCCCGGGGAGGTTGCGCTCACCTCCTCCTTCCCCCCCCTTCCCTGCTCCCCCTCCCCCGCAGTCATTTTCAGCTGAAACAATAGCAAATATCAGCATTTATTTGCAAAGCGGCCGCGGGGTGGGAGGGGTAAGGGCTGCTCAGCCCGGTACAATCGGGGCTTTGTTGGGCGGTACAGGGCTGCCTGTGTGAGCCGCGGCCGCCCGGCTCGCCCCGGGGATGGGGGCGATGGTGAGCGCGGTTGTGTGGTAGAAAGCACGATCCGAGGTCAGCAAAAACGCGAGCGAGGTTTAAAGTTGGTGCCGATACACCCCTGAGCGTGGTTCATCCGTATGAAAAACGGCTCTGCTTATAGCTGGCACGTGGAAAACTGCCGAGTAGGGTTTGAGCTCGTTGAACGTGGGTTTTGGGCACCGGCGGTGGTGTCGGTAGGAGAAATTAAATCGGGGCGCAGGGAGCGTCTGGAGCAAGGAAGAGGCTCGGCGAGGCCGTGCTCCGTGCCGGGCAGCTATCTCGTTTCAGTGGTGAGAAACCCGCATTTTGGGAGCTCTAATTTCTTGCCGAGATGAACATCTTGTTCTCTTGCTCTTAGGCACGCCATGGATACCACCGGCCACAGCGTCCTCCTCCTCCAGCAGCTGAACATGCAGCGGGAGTTTGGCTTTCTGTGTGACTGCACAGTTGCCATTGGAGATGTTTACTTCAAAGCCCACAGAGCGGTGCTCGCTGCTTTTTCAAACTACTTTAAGATGATATTTATTCATCAGACAAGGTAAGGACACACAGCTCTCCTCCTACCCACTTTGCTCAACCTTCTGCTTTTTACCCTTTCTAAAGGTAGAACAGTCTAAAAGAGTGTAAGTGGGGATGTTTGGTGGCTTGAGACTATTTTTCCTAACCTAGCACGCACCTCTGCTCTCCAAACATCCCCAGTCCAGAATGTTCTGTCCTTTAAAGGCACTCTCTTAGTCAGCATTCACCAACATCAGGCCCCACATTTTTAAGATTTGCATGACCAAAGAAAATAAACATCCCCAACCCCTCCTGCAGTTAAACCTCTTAGATTTGCAATCTAGGGCCACCCAGGTATCTCCTGCCCATACACAGCGTGTCCATTGCTTTGCATTTGCTTCTAGGCAAGCTTGCTGGGTGGGACTGCCCCTTCTGGCAAGACCCATGGGCTTGAAGCAATCAAGAAGCTGTAGCCTTATCGAAGTTCTGTGCTTCAGACTTGCAGATAAGGGCTGAGACTGAGATCATCGATTTATCTCAGGCTGTTCTTCAAGTGCTCCTGACCACCCGGGTCAGGAGGTATGTTCTAGTGGTACCCGTTCTGCAGGTATAATGACAGTGGTGCCAAAGTCTAATCTCACCTCTGAGCTGGAGCTTGCTGCTTGTAATCAATTAAAACCCTCCTCCATTTTCCTTTTTGAGGTCATGGTCCCCAGCACCTTTGCTGGATTATCATTATCCGTCAGCCACGTAGCCCTTTGGCTAGAAGTGAGAGAATCAGTTAACTTCCTTTCTAATAGATATTGTTTATTGACACTTAAGTGTAAAGCTCATAAAGATTACACAGTAGCGCCAGCTGAATTTATTACTTAAACACACAGATGTTCTTTGCCTGGTATTATTGGAGTGGCACACACCAGCACTCCGTAGCTTGTGTGGCATCACTGCCATGTGGTGACTGACTGTGACTGCGAGTGATGGGATGGATGACTGGCAGCTGCCTTTGTACTCACAGGGTTAAATCCACACTCAGACACTTTGCTGTCTGACCACACACAAACAGGGCACACACACACACACACACACACACACACACACACACACTTCTGCAACTCTTGGCACAGGGCATGGCTTGCTGTGAACCAAGGGGCAGGCAGCAGCTCACGCCCTCCAACAGCAAAACGGCAGAGCAAGTGATCAGGCAGGTGATGGATCAGGGCTGTCATTTGGATCCCTGTGTGTGCTTAATAATCTGTCTTGTTTCAGCGAATGCATAAAGATTCAGCCTGCAGACATCCAGCCTGATATATTTAGCTACCTGTTGCATATCATGTACACCGGCAAAGGGCCAAAGCAGACTGTCAGCCAGAGCCGACTGGAGGAGGGCATCCGCTTTCTCCATGCAGACCACCTCTCCCACATTGCCATCGAGATGAACCAAGTGTTCTCCCCAGAGCTGGTCCAGTCTTCAAACTTGTACGGCATCCAGATCTCAACAGCACACAAACCAGCGAAGGAGCGCCTGGCAGCCAAGGAAAATCTGCCCAAGGCAGGCAGTGGGTCTGCAGCCCAAGGTGATCACCCTCAGCTGCAGCTCTCTCTGGCCATCGGCCTGGATGACAGCTCCCTTGACCAGCAGGTTGCTCGGCCCTCTGCTCAGCCTGCTGCTCTCACCAAGCCGGCAGAAGAGCATCCAAAGCTGTCAGTCTCCATAAAGCAGGAGAGGTGTGACTCGGAGCCTGTGGTGTCCCAGAGCTGCACCCCTCCTTCTCCGGAGGTAGCGAGCCCCATCCTTGCTAAGGCCAGCCTCAGGGTGCACTTGTGTCACTACTGTGGGGAGCGTTTTGACTCCCGGGGGGGGCTGCGGCAGCACTTGCACACCCACGTCTCAGGCTCGCTGCCATTCGGCGTGCCAGCCTCCATCCTGGAGAGCAGTGACCTGGGGGAGGTGCAGCCTCTGGCTGAGGACAGGGAGGCCAGGGATTGCCACCAGCTCGGGACCTTCCTCCTCAAGGAGGACGAGCATCAGCTGGAGCACCCGAGCTGCAGCGATCTGGAGCCTCTGCAGATAGGCCAGCTCTCCCTCATCTCCAAGGACCACGAACCTGTGGAGTTGAACTGTAACTTTTCGTTCTCAAGAAAAAGAAAAATCAGTTGCACCATCTGTGGCCGCACATTTTTTAGGAAGAGCCAGTTACTTGAGCACATGTACACACACAGAGGGAAGCAGCACAAATACGGCCGCTGCCAGCGGCTGGAGAGCCCCATGACCTCCAGGTTTCGTCCTTACTGTGACAGTGAGAGTGTAGGGAAAAGCTCCACTTTATCCCAAGACCACTTAGATGAATGTATACTGGATTCGGATCTCATCCAAGAAAGTGTTGATACCATCCTGGTAGAGTAGTAGAGCCCTGTGTAGGGTGTTAGGTGCTGAAACTGGATATTTTAGCATTTTGCATCTTATGAGTGGCTGCTCTCTGCAGCTGATTGTCTTCATCATTCCTGTAGTGTCTGAGATAACTGTGAAGAACTGCACACTTAGATTTGTGTATGTGTGTTTTGGTTTTTTTTTACTTCTCTAACTTAAGCTAATTCCCATCTAAGTACTTCTTGGAAGCCTCTATGTAACTCAGTTGTATTTTTCACAAATGTGGACTTGTTCCTGCTCTGCTTCACTAGTGTAAAGACTGTGTTGCTGGGTGTGAGATTTTAAACATCATTTAATATGCTACACTGTGCCAGGACTGTTTATAATTCCATAGAACTGCTGTTCCAGAACTGGATGGAGGGAAGTGTAGAGGAAAATATGTATTGTATTTCCCAAACAGATGGGTTTTAATTAAAACAAATAAGGAGACATTTGTGTTGTATTGCTGCAGTTAATAAATCTCTGCATAAATACATGCAGGAGCCATAAGGGTGTTTTTTTCCAGGGGGCTGATAGTATTGGTATAGGGGTCTTTGACAAGGTCTGGAACCCTCATCAGTACAATCTTTTTAAGTTTACTTTTAGACACAAGTGATGTGCATGTTTTTTTAATTATTCTTACTCCTCCCTTGTCAACTGCTACTGCATGGGCAGAGGCAATTTTTGATGTGCCTCTAGAGCCACATCACATTATTGGACCATCTTCTTGCAAAGAGGAATGAAAACTGCAAAAAAAGTATGCTCTCCTCTCAGAGAGGAGGAGGCACATCCTAACCCAAATCTTTACAGGGTTAAAAAGCATACGTGGATTTTTGGGGGTAAAATTAGTTCCAACTCTATAAACATCTTGGATCAAATATATTCTTAATATTATTATAGTCTGTGTATTTACAAAGAGCAAATACATAATATGTTATTTCTTCTTTGCTTGTGGAACCACCATAATATGGCAAAATGCAAAGTTTTTGCCTTTAATTTATTATTACTTTATATCTGAAGAACAGTAACTTACCCAAAGGGGGTTTAAAGTTGTAGTTTGTTCTTGAATTCATATTTTTAGTTTTTCACCTGAGGTACCCCAGCCTTCTTACCAGATGGGGTCCAACCCATCCCTGAAGAGATGCTTCTTAGAGCACAGAGGTTTCTTTTGCAGTGAAGAGCAAAAACCTTGCGAGCTGCTCTCATAATCTCATTACCCAGTTTTTGAGAAGCTGGAGGCTCCCTGCCAGTCCTTGTGGAGTTGAGTCATTGCCTTGGGAAGGGGGGAGCCTGAACAATGGTGAGAACAGTTTATTGTCAAAGTGCCTGCTCCAAAGCTCTTTGTAGTCAGGACCCTTGAGCTGTCTTCTTTGAAACTGTCCTGGAGCAAGAGCTGCAATTAAATCACTGCCGAATTAAAAGACCATCTGAGGTCTTTGTAAGGGTGGCTTCTGCTTCTCCTGGGCAGGGAGCTGCACACTCCAGGGGATGGATTGGCCACTGAGGGCTGCCAAATTGTGTTTTAAGACAAAGGGGAAAAACAAACAGCCTGTGAGCCTGCCCGGATGATGTTACAAAATGCACTCTGTGGTTTGGTGTGTGCTCGCCTGCTAGACTGAGAGCTCCTCTTGCTGTGTGTACCCATTAGAGTGGCTCTGGTGTGAATGCATTTTAACTCTGCTTAAAAAACCTTTCTTTAAAGCAAGCAAACAAACAAATCCCTGCTGACATCCAGGGCTGCAAATGCTGTGTCTGAGCATGGATTCACATGGAGCATTTCCTAGAAGAGAGCATTCTGGATCCCTCCCAGGCTAATGGCATCAGCTAAATCACATCCAGCACCGACTGCTTATAACTGGGGCAAATGCCCTCCAGTTTCCACTGACCTCTATTTCTAAATTATGGTTAAAAAAAGACAGAATCATGAAATGAAATTTTACAGTCAATCCCTATCTGTGTGTGACACTTTGCCGAGTGGGCTGGCTTCTCCAGCTGCTGCTTGCTTCACTTGGGTTCCTACATTTAATTTAAGAACAGACAGGAGTGTCTGCTGGGTTGGGTATTGCTGTAGAGAAGAGGGAAAAGTGAGTTTTCAGACTATTCAGTCAGTAGGTGAGCATCTTGGAACTTTAACTAGGTGCCTAACTTGCCTGAACAAATTGATACTGGAAGCCAAATGGCTCTTGAAGTCTCTGCAAAGGTAACAGGGGCAGTGGTAATAGAGCTCAGTATTGGGGAGAGCAGGGGAGAAAACAAGCAGCAGTTCCCAAAGGTGTCTCTGGGACAAGCTGGTTTGTGGGCAGGGTTGATTTGTTTACTTCTTGCCCATTAATAGGGAGCTTTAATACAAACTATGAACTTGGATAGAAGATCTATCAGCTCTGTCTGCACCTGTGTTTTAGGACTGACTTGGCTGTGCTGACTGCAAATGCATCACTGAAGCTGAAATTGTGCTGCAATCGTACTGAAATCAGCCCTGTGTTCACACATGTGCCCAGCATGTCTCTGAAAATTACAACTGTATGCGAATTGTTTTTTTTAAATCATCACATTCCTTTTCAGGGTTACTTTGTTTCAGCTTTGTGGTACTGAACATCTGTGACATCAAACATCTGCAAAAGGCATTTTTTTTCATCATTTGCAAAACAAGAAATGCATTTTCAGCAGTTTTCTATTGCAAGCATTAAAGTGCTGTTATAATTAAAGCAGCCGAAGAAGCTTGAGAGACTGAAGTTGTCAGCTCCTGGTTATGTTAACTTGAAAACATCTTTCTCTCTGAGTCTTTATGACTAGAAAATAATTTTAGATGACAGTTATGTTTGGTAAGCAAGGGCAGCAGCTGCTTCTGGATACATAAGCACAAGTTTTATTGCTGTATGTAGAAGACATTTGAATTACTGAGTGCTTAACCTTTCTGCTGGTGCATGCTTGAAAATCTGCCTGACTTACACAGCTGGGCTTAGCAAATACTAATTTCTTTTGTTTTTTTTTCCATGAAGATATAAAATAATTTGTCGCAGTGTGCAGGATAGTGATAGTGGTGATTCCTTCCAGATAGCTGTGTTTGGTTGATAGATGGACACAGGCTTAGGCAAAGAAAGCCCCAGAGGGATGATACTTACAGGGTGGAAGTCTTTGGCCTGTGTTGTAGTGGGGTCCCAGCATCAAGGATGCAGAGCTGATGAGCCACAGACATTAAAGAGCCTTTCCTGTGAGCTCTGCAGCTGATGTTTTATGAACACATGGGAAGATGTGGGCTCAGACCCCTGCCAAAGCCCTGTAGTCTGAGTAGACTCCTCACCCAGCTTAGATTAATCTCTGAAATGCCAGGAAGTGCTGCAGTGGCTACCATCACTTTCTCATGTATCTGGGTCCAGGCCTGAATATCCTTCCTGTAGGTTAAACAATTTAGAGCTAGTTATTTTGAAATATTTTAGTGCTCTGATGCTGAACAGGCCAGGTCAAACAGAGGCCACAGTTCCTGAGCTGCTTAGGGTGCAGTAAAGAGTGTGGAATAAAGGATATTTATCACAGAATCATAGAATGGTTTCAACTGGAAGGGAACTATCCAAGTTCCAACTCCCCTGCATGGGCAGGGACACCTCCCACTAGACCCGGTTGCTCCAAGCCCCATCCAACCTGGCCTTGAACACTTCCAGGCATGGAACCACAACCTCCGTGGCCCTCCTTTATCCCCTCTTGCAACATGGGGTCCAGTTATTTTGCTGAGAAACTTGATTTTCACCACCTGCAGTGCCAGCTGACAATGCCATTTGGTAGCATTTGGGCAATGAAAGCATTAGGCTGAACTTCTCTTACATTACTGGTGCCAGAAGAGTGAGGCTTTGGTGCCTGTTACTTGCACAAGTCATCTTTGAAAGGTAACCTGGCCCCTCTCCACATTAATCAGCAAATGTCTGGATTTTACGTCTTCCACTTTGAATTTTTGGGTGGCTGGGGAAAGTGATGCTGGCACTTGTCTTCTGGCTGCCCAGGAGGTGATGGCTGGGCCGTGCTGTCTCCATCTCCACGCAGGATGAAAAAAACTCGTCAGCTCATTTTACTTTCTGCACAGACTGTGCTTCCAACATGTGTCTTCAGCCATCTGGCTGCACCAGCCATTTGGACAGGCTCTTTGCTCACGTGTTGTCTGTCCAGTCACTGCAGAACTGGGCCGTGGCAGTGGGTGAGGGTGCAGAAGGGCTGACACAGCCCATCTGTGGGTGCAGTTCCCCTCACCAAAGGGATTTGGGTCGTCTGTGCATGCAGAGGTTAAAAAGGGAAAATGAACTTGCTGTCAGGATATAAACCTGAAGCAGTAAGCTTCAGTTTGAAAGATTGAAAAATCAAGCCATGAAATGCTGCTATCACAAGCTTTCCAGAAAGAGCATAATGCTGATAACTAGTAGTTTTCTACTATTTTTGAGGCAGAAGGTATAAAGCCCACGTAAGTGGAGCCTTCAGAAGTGCAGTGAGAGGTGATCTCAGCACATACAATCCAGCATCATGGAATGGGACTGGAAGCTGTCAGTAGGGCTAGAGGTTTCTTCTTGGCTTGTCAAAGCCCTCCCACGGCAACCTGCCAGCAGCTGTACCACTGCAATCATTTTGGCTTCACTGTTTAATAAAAATCAGCTTTTCTTTCCCCCTCCTGCCACGGCATGCCAAAAAGGGTTTGCTATTGAGTGGGTTTCCCAGCAGTCCAGCACTAGGAAAACAGCTTCTGAGCAAAAAGAAACGAGGAGGAAAAAGGTAATGAGGATGAATCTGTCCTAAATTAATGCCAGTTAGATATTTACAACCAAAGCTCTGTCAGGACTGAATTCCCCAAGATGCAATTGCAACATTTACAGGATTTGCATGTTTCATTAAAAAGTAATGACACAACTTCAAAAGCAGCCTAATAGAGGAAATGTTTCCACTATCCTAATCCAGACGCTGCACCCTCAGAACAAAGGCACGGCTCAAAACCTCATCTGCTGATTTAGGATGGTTTTCACCTGAGCTGAGATGCCCTTGGGAAGGTTTGCAGAGCTCAGGGCAGCACAACAGCCCAAGGGTGGGTTTGTCCTCCTGGGATGCAGAGGGCAACGCTGCTGAAGGCTTCCATCGGCACTCGGGCAAATTTTAGTCCACGTTAACCCTCCTGTCACTGCAACAAATGGCGTGTAAAGTCCTCTGTCCCTCCTGAATTTGCTGAGTTTGCTGCTCCCTGTGGCAGGATGGAGAGCCAGCTACAGGCACCAGGGCAGAGCCATCGCGGGGAGCTGCAGGAGAAGAAAACTTCCAGTAGGCAGAAGCAGGGTGTCAAGCACCGAGCCAGGCCTCGGCGGGGCTGGTGCCAGCAGCCCCACCAGATTCCAGCCAACAGCCCGGCTGTGCCGGGGGTGGATGCTGATGCTCACCGCCACCCCCCTTATTCTCCCCGCAGCCACCCCGCTGGCGCAGCGGTCGCCTCCGCCGCCCCGCAGCAACGCCAGACCCGGCAGAGCAGGCGCCGGAGCCTGTCATTAGGGGCCGAGCATCCCCTACCAGCCTCTGTTTATGCCGGCGGTGCGGTTATGAGCCGCTTACTCATGGCTTTAATGAGCAGGGTGCAGGTGTGCGTTCCTGTTGTGCCTGTTGCACACCCCCCCCAGCCCGCTGCCTCCTGCCCGCAGGCTCGCAGCTGCTCTGCAAACTTCGGGGAGAGTCAGGAAGAGAGGTTTCCGGAACTTTGGCCTTCTCTGCCTTGCTCCAGCTAGGAAACTAAATGCAAATTCTGTCGCAGGCTGTCTGGGCTGGGACGAAGCCCCACGCAGCACCCGACGCCTTCGCGCACCCGCAGTCTGGGGGAGATTTTTGGCAGGCAGAAAGCAAGCGGCTGCTGGCAGGAGCAAGAGGAGGCATCGCTCCTCCTCTCCTCCCCCCTGGAGATGCTGAGAAGCACCGTAGGCGTGGGAGCACTTGCTTCCCACCCAGCTGCCATCTCGCCAGTCTCGCATGCATGGAGCTGTCACGGCACCGAGCCGTGGAGCATCAGCACCTCAGCATCGTGGCTCCATTAGCGTGGCAAACAGCGAGAGGAAACGTGACTGGGATGACTGGTGTGAGAAGACAGAGGTGACATCCCTCGCAAAACTAAAAATTTGCTCGCTGGGACAAGGGCATCGTGATGCTCGGTGTGTCCGAGCACTGGTGAGGAAAGGTGCTGGAAAGGCACATCCCAAAAGGACACCGGTATCTGCAAAAGGAACCCTGCCCAGGCAACCACTTTGGCGGGGGGGGATGTCTCCTCTTCCAGAACAAAGAGGTTTGAAAGGGTGGTATCTGCTAACTCCAGCTTCGATGGGGTGACTGCCAGTCATCTCTAGCTACTTTCATCTCAGCAATTTGAATTGCAAAATGTGTTTTCTTAACGTCTTCCCCCCTTTTGTATCCAGTATGTTTGTCAGTTTTTATGTAACAAAAGCTATTTTAAAATGCTGGGTTTGGTTAGTTTAGCTGAAATCCACTTTCCAGCTAAATGGACTTTTACCCCACTGCAGAAAAATCCCATCATCTAGCACAGAACCGAACTCTTCACAATTCTGTGCAAAAAAAAAAAAAGAGATATGAAAGTTGTGCCTCCTAAGAAATGGTAACATATATTGTTGCTTACATAACTGAATAAGAAATAACATCCTCTGATTTATTTTTCTTTAAATCACATTTAATGTAAAGATTTTATCTGCTTGCAAATGAAAAGTATTTCATTATTTTAATACCACTCAACAAGAGCTAACAAGACCCATTTCTCTGGGAAATAAAACTGTAGATGTAAAATAATATTAAAACTAGTTAATGAAATCAATCTGTTCTGTTGGTGTATGACATCATTTGGAGTTACTCATGTTGAAACCTTGTGTCCATAAGACAGGCAATCTTAGGGCTTTGCTGCCCCTAAAACATGGGTTGGTCAGCAGGATCCAGCTGCCACCCATCCATCCTGAACACAGACCAGGACTCCAATGTAGTTGATGGGTTTACTTAATTTCTTTCATGCAGATGGCAAAACAACTGTTAGACTTTCATTTTTATACATATACACACATCTGAAACTGTCCATCATTTATGCGGAGTCAGCATCTTAAATTCAAAGACTGGAGTTCTGGTTGCTGTAGGTTTGGTCCTTTGAAGTGGATGGAGCTGCAGTGACCTTCAGCAGCTGGAGATCTGGCCTTAAGCAGCCTGCACATTTCTCAGGCACTTTAGGTGGCCCGGGGCAGGAAATAAAATGCAAAAGTTGTTTGTGTCGTCAGTGTCTACCAGCAATTTCCACAAGTAACTTTTCAGTGGATTCACTTGTTTTCTTGATGGGCCCAGTGTTGTCATAACAGGAAAACTTACTATCTTCCTGGAAGTGTTCCTCGGCATGAGTTGTACTTTTTAAACACTCTGTTATCTGCTGCTAATATAAAAAAAGCTGAGGGGAAGGAAAACTTCTGAAATGACATAGCAAAGCAGGGACAGGAGACTTGTTGAATATAAAGCTGGATTGTCCTCACTGAGATGAGTGAACACCTGGGAGATGAAGCAGCAGAACAGGCCATGGGGTAAGCAGAAGAACCAAATAATTAATTAAGTGTTGCTGCAAAGAAACCACTTCCATAATTCAGCAGGGCAGCAAGCAGCAAACTCCTGGATGAGGAGCCAGATGGCCCAAAAGCAATCTGAATGAGATTGTAAGAAACCAAGGTTATGTATTATTCCAGTTTATTTCAACTGTTGGTGAGGAACATGGTCCTAAAACCAGGCCAAACTGGTGCTCTGGCACAACCAGGCAGTCACGTCCTCTCAGATTTCCTGGCTCAGCACTCCTTTGCAATAGTAAATTTATTATCCCTTAGCTGAAAGAAAAAAATGTTTTATTAATGTACAACTCTCTAATCATAATGAAGGAATAGAGAGTCATAATTGGGTCATTAGCAGCAATATTTTGTTCTGTAAGCCTGAAAGAATAAATAGTATTAATACCATTAAAAACATTTGACTTTTAACCCCCATATTTTCTTTATGCTATAAAGAAAAATTGAGAAATTACAGGAAAGATATTATGAAAAAAAAAATAATTAGGGTGTGAGGCCCATTTGATCCATAACAGAAAATGCCAAAGCACTAAATTTGCTGTTCCCTTTCCTGGTGTGTCAGCCTGGTCATGGACCTTGCCAGCACCAAACGGTACCTGGAAATAGCAGCCTGTAGCCTTGGGAGCAGAAAGCACAAACCAGCAGCTTGCAGAAGAAACCAAACCACTGCAAAAGATCATCAAGAGCCACACCACTCCATGCACAGCAGGGTCTGATCTGGTCAGTCTGCAGAGCCTCAAACATTTTCCTTTGGAGCTGCTGGGCATCCGATAGGGAATTTAACTGCTGGGCATCAGGATGGCTTTTCTTGGCCTGGGGATCTGTGATCCTTATAGAAGTCTCTGGATAGCCAGGACTCTGCTAATGAAAAAAACTGGCCAGCAACTGGAAGAAAATCTTATAAAAAGGAGAGCAGGAAGAAGCAGCTTCCAAAGGTTCAGGTCTGCTACCAGGTTTATGATTTTTCTGCTGGCCATAACAGAGCACTACTTCAAGTTTATCCTTTCATATATAAAATCTCTCCACAGCTGCCCACTCAATCACGAGGCAAGAAAACAACAGGTACATTCAGTTTTAATGACATAATCATCAGTTATATGTACAGCAATAACTGAGGGGAAAAAAAGCTACAAAAAAGATGCAAACGCAACCCTGGACATGGAGCAACAGTCACAGGGTCTGGGCTAACCCAAAGTATTTCTGCCATTCTCCTCCTACTTTTTAAGACACATTTCACCTAAAAAGCAATACTGAAATACATGAAGTCTTCCCAGAATTTATTAGTGGGCTGACAGGAAATGACAGTCAGGCCCCTTGGGGTCATTTTTTCTGGAGTCTGGACAACCTTCTCTGCAGCCAACACCAGTGGGTCCCCATGGAGCCCTTTGCTCAGCACCAACCTGCCCCAGTGCCCAGCAATCCTATGCAATCCCATAAGCAACCTCCAGCATCAGTATGGCTCTTTTAGGGTGCTGCAGCAGCCCCAAATGTGTATATAAAAGTCCTCAAAAAGTCCCTTTCAAAACTATGGCAGAATACCTGGAAGGACTAGTATGAAGTACAAAGCCATTAAAATTATACACATTGAATTACTGATTTCTGATAACTTAAATAAATTCACAGTTAAATAAATTCACAGTAAAAGACAACATTTTTTTTTTAACATCCTCTGATTTTTCTTAAGTTTTACTTGCATGGGAGCAAGCTGTGGCACTCACTGCTCACAGTCCTGTGGTAACAACAGAGATGCTTTATTAAAGTTTAAAATGTGGTTGTGCACCAGGTAGTAGGAAAGTTCACAGCCCTTGTTATTTTAACAGGGATCCAGATCCTAGGCTGGGAAGGGAAACCTCAGCTCACTGCCTCTGGTCAGTGAGCAATTGCCAAGCCAGGCTGCTATTTCTGTATCAGCTGAGAAATACGCAGGAGAATTTTCTCAGCAGAACAGGCTGACTTGCACACAGCTGTACATAAATCCCAGCCAGGCAGATGCCATCCCAAATTATTAAAAGGTCCCTTTCTCCAGGAGAGCTGGTAGTTAGAGGCAATGCTCACACAAACACACTTCACTGGTGCAAACCCCCTTGGAGAAGGGCAGTTCACAGGTTTTGATGGCAATTGGCCTGTCCGGACATTTGACATCCGTGTCCCCAGGCCCTCACGTCCAGATTTTTTTTTTCCCTGAGGACTTTGGTGAGATCACTCCAGCATTTCCCTGCATGTTCCAGACCAAGGTATGTGGCGTGTCAGAGCCAGACAGAGCCCAGCAGCAGCGAGTCAGGCGTAAAGAGCATTTCCCAAGGGCTGCTTGGGCTTGCTGGAGTCAGGCAGGCTTTGCAGACAGGGGTGAGAGGTGCAGGACAGGCTGCTGCCAGCAGCTCACACCCAATCTCCTTCCTACTTAAAGGAATTCCAGCAGTGGCAGCACATCCCAGCTCCCCGAACCGTGTCAGCCGAGGGAGTTGCTGACTGCTAACACGCATGCAGCTCACTGCTATTTATATCACATGCCATATAACAAAAATATGCTACACCCAAGAACGGCTTCACCCTGACGTCGTGATTTGGATGGAGCAAAGCGAAGGACGGAGCGGGGTTGCCCGCAGCAGGAATTCTCCCCCCAAGCCCATGCTGCTGGGAATTTTGCCCATTGAGCTTCATGGTGCAAGAACTCCCAGCAAACCAAGTGCTGTTGTTTTCTTGGCATTCACACAGCCCGGGGTCAGCAAGGAGTGCGGCTGATGCTGGGCTCTGAAGTGTCTGGAAATGCACAGGAGGCTTGTGACAGGGGAAGAGGCAGAATGAAAAAAATCCTGCTTGCTGCAACCACCCAGCTCCATGCAATGTGACAGCAGGGGTGACCATGGCTGCTGCCATCTGTACATACCGAGTACCTGTTTGCAATACTAAACAGTCCTGATCCTGTCTGGCATTGATGTCTTCATGTTAACATTGCACTCGCTTCACCCTCTCTCATCTCTGCCAAACCACAGGGCAAACCTCCAGCCCTGCCCCACCTGTCCCAAATCCAGCCCAGCAGCATGTTGGATGCTCACCACTTCTCAGGCCCTTTCACAAAACACATGGTATATAGAGGTCTACAGCATGAACAGCGGAGAAACCTGGCATGGATGACAGCAGAAATGTGGCCTTGACATAAAGATGCCAATTAAATGAAAATACAGTCCCTGCAACACCTTCCTTTGCCAGCAAGTGCAGTCAGTGGCACTGCCTGAAGCCCCATCCCCAGGGCACAGGCTGTATGTCTGCCCCCAAACCCAGGATCTGTTTCACATGGACACACAACTGAACGGGCATGCAGAATTAACTACACCTCGGCCCCAAAAGACCTGTGAGCTCTCTCCACCCAGGCCAAACTCAGATTTAGATCACTCCCTGCACTCTATTTTGAGGGGGCATCACTGCCATCACAGAAAACTGTTGTGTTTATTCTGTTCCAGGGCCATTTCACTGACCAGCTGCTCTATGGATGACTGGATGGCCGCCTTCACTAGGGCAGACGCCGTTTCGATGAGGAGCAGTTCGTACTGCTCCCCAGTTCTGTGCCCCTGGTCACCAGAACCTTTGTCCTCTGCCTGGGGACTGCTGCCAGCCTCGGGGCCCTCTTTACCAAAATCAACGCTCCCACTGGATTTTTTATTTCCTTTTTGCTTATTTCGGTGCAAAACCGGTGATGGTTCATAGCCCTGGTCAGAGTCGGTGTTGTCAGAGTCCTCGGCTTCAGTGATGGTGATGACAATGCCAACACCCATGTCTGCTTCCAGTGTCACCTGCTGGCTGGAGCAGACCTGCACACTCCCTGCATCATCTTTAAATGCTGACTGACTGAAATCCGTTACAGTCTCCTCAGCTTTGCACTCCTCAGGAGGATTTATGCTCTTTTCTGATTCATCGCCTTCAGGCAGCTCTTTGCAGATTTCAGGGATTTCCTGCAGCTCAGTGGTTTCAGGGATGCTGTCAGGTTGATCCTTGGAAACGGGCACTTCAGAAGTACATTCCTCACCTTCTGTGTGGACTGTGGTTTGGGGCAGGATCCCCTCCTTCTGGTTTTCCTGGGCTGCTTCATTAGCTGTCTCTTCATCAGTTATCTCTGACTGAGCAGTGCACTCTGCATGTTCCTCTGCATCAGGTGTGGGCTCTGTCAGGGGTTCACTCTGCCCAGCAGAGTCAGTACTTTCCTTCACCTTGTCCTTGTCCTCCTCCACAGAGACTGGGCTGAAGGATTCAGACTTGTCTGTTGGGGCTGAATCCTCCAGCTCCTCACTGGCTTTATTCGAAATACCCATCACCTCATTTGCTTGAACACTGCCCTCTGACTCCTCCACTGCCGCAGAGGGGCTGGGTTTTTTCTTGCCTCTGGAGAACCTCACACAGGGCATCTTCACCCCAGAGCTCACCCGTTTCTTTGGGAAGCTTTGTGCACAGCCCTCCTCAGCATCTGTCTCCAGCTGCACTTGGGAATCAGAGGGCACCTTCTTCCGTGAGGAGGATTTCTGCCTCCTCCGAGGTCTTGCAAGGTTTTTGATGGCTGCCCAAGCTCCTTTGGAGGATCGTGATGGATTAGAAGCTTTTGTTTCCCCTTGGTCAGCACTAATACATTGGCTTTTCTCCTCCACGGCTCCTTCACATACATCCTTCACAGTCAGGCCCTTCTTACAGGACTTCCTCTGCTTCTTGAAACAGAGCATGGAGGGTTTTTCTGCCTGTTCCTCTGACGGTGAGCATGTTGCCCCTTTGCTGGGAGTCTCTACCTCTCTTGGGTTCTCCATTTGAATTTCCTTAGCTGCCTTAGCCATATTTGTTCCTCTCCTTCCGTTCTGTTATATTATTGATTTTCTGGATTAATGCATCAGACACAAGAACTGCAGATATGCTCAAAGGGCATTTTCTCCTCAAATTGTTTTCAAAATAATGTTAGCTGCTTTTTAATGAGCGGATGTGTCAGCAAAGAGAAGTTCTGATGAAGATATTGCATCTGCTTTATAACTCCCACTTTGTCTTATTACTCACTTTATCACCTCTCCAAGGAATCCTGGGTAGACTTGAAGTTGAACGAGCGTCTTGGTTTTGCTGGCCAGAGTCACCTCCAGGACAATCCACTTCAAGTTGCACTTGATCTTACAGAATGACTACTTAATTGCCAGTCTAGTATTAATTTTTTTTTTTTTTCCCCAAAAAGGATGACAAATCAAGCCAAGAGTTAACAATTTTTATTCACCCCACGACCTGGAAAGAACTTGCACTTCCTAAGTGAGCCATTTGAACCTCCACACTGCACAGGGAGTTTGATTGGAGCACCAGTAGAACCAGTGGCAGCCAGTGGCTGTTTTCTGCCACCCAGTGACAAGGTCAGATGCTGCTTTGTCTTGGCTTTGCTTTCTGCTTGTTCTCCTCCCAGGTTATGTGAAGCATGGCCAAGAGTTCCATCTTTTACCTGTAACACAACAAAAAAATGGTAAGACCTGTAGAGCAATTTTTTTTTGTTTATTAAAAAAAAAAGTATTCAAAAGTATATATTTTAATGAGTATTTCATATTGGGAGGCAGACCAGGGCTGGAAAAGCAGTTCTAACTTTGGATGCACCATAGCTTCTTTCCCCACTAATTAGCATCACATATCCAAAGGCAAAATGAGGCCACCATGATGCCAACCAACCCAGTGATACTTCACCACAGAAAATACTGCTTTGTTATTTCATGTGGTAAAGGGGGATTTTATATTTTTTAATTGCCCATATAATGGCAAAGATGTATTATGCATGCACACACTTATATTTTCTTCTCCCACGGTGAGCTGAATCCTTTCCTCACTGCTCCATATGCACTCATAGTTCCAGCTAGGGAAATTACACCCTGAGACAGCAGATATTTTTATCTTTAATGCACCATATGACAATATGTAAAAACAGAATACAAAAAGGAGGCTTGTGGAATACAAAAGAGAAATCACATGGCAAGAAGGGAGCTTATTTATACTACGTGCATGCCTTCCATGGCAACCTCAATTAACACCGTATGTGTTCATCAGCTATATGATATTGTAAGATATATGTCACCCTTAAAAAAAAAAAAAAAAAAAAGTGCTGCCTCAAAACATCATAACGGGTTTCAATATAAAGATGCAAAACATGTTACTGCAAGCGGACCAACTTCTCCGGAACTGGCTCAGTGACTCCGGGCAATGCTTTACACAGTATTTTGTACTCTGCTTTTAAGTAGGAAGATGATTAAAACGGGGGCTCTGGCGGGGTGCACTCCACTAAGGGGAAAATTTATTTTTTTTTTTTTTTATTTTATTTTATTTTATTTTATTTTATTTTATTTTATTTTATTTTATTTTATTTTATTTTATTTTATTTTATTTTATTTTATTTTATTTTATTCAGGGTAGAGCTAGCCCAGCTGACAGATGAGCGTGTGAGAGAGGGAAGCCCGCAGGCAGCTGCCCGAGCGGAGCCCGGCCCCGCCGCAGCCTCCGCAGCCCGGGAAGTTTTTTTTTTGGAGGGGGCCACAGGTGCGGGGAGCGGGAGCCGGGAGCCACCCGGCCTCCCTACGAGTCCCCCCCACCCCAGCGAAGGGACAGCCCCGGATCCCCTCCCAGAGCACGGGAGGGCTCCTCGGGTGGTCGCCGAGACCCACCCAGGCATCCCACGCGTGTCGCCTCCCCCGCCGCTCCCTCCGGGTCGGTGCCCTCCCCCGCTCCCCCCGCGCTCCCCGCGCCCTCACCTGCGTCCCGGCCCCGGCCCTGTCCCTGCTCCGCGCCGCTCCGCGCAGCCACCGCCTCCCGCCGCAGCCGCCGCTCCCCGGGCCGGCGGGGAGGGCGCTGCCAGCAGCCCCCCGCCCCCCGCCGCCAGCCCCCGGCCCGCCCCCCGGCAGCGGGGCGGCTCCACGGGCACCTGCTGGCAGCTCCGGAGAACGCGGGGATGGGGCAGGGGAAGGGGAAGCCCGGCGCAGCCCTGCGTGCGGTGCAGCAGCCCTCCTTCTCCGGGAAAGCGTCTCTCCCTGACCGAAGGTCAGCATCCCTCCCTCCTGCGGGATAGCATCTCCTCTCCTTGCATCCCGCTTCGCAAGGCAGCATCTCTCCCCGCTCGTGGGGCAGCGTCCCCCCTCCCCTTACAGAGCAGGATCCTTCCCCTCGGGAAAGGCAGCATCCCTCCTGGTGGGGCAGGATCCCTCACCCCCGTGCAGAATAACCCATCCCTCCCTGCCTAGGGTGTGCACAGCAGCAGCAGACACAGAAACCACAAACAACACGAGACGAAGTTTTTCCTAGGGACCGAGCTGTGGTTTTCAGTTTGGACCCCAGCCCACGCCCAGGAGACAGGGACCGCTGCCTTGTGCGGATCCAGCACTTCCCTGGCTAGGAACGGGTGGTCTCGTTCCTGGCATCTCTTTCTTCCTTTGTCCCAGTTGAAACCTTTGCAGCTTCAGGCATACAGCGTTTGGGTCACCACAGAAGCTGCACCTAAAGAGCTGGTGGTAAGGACAGCCAGTTCTTGGTTGTAAATCAATCTTTGCTCCAAATACCAGAGAAAGTGCCTATTTAATATGAGCCTTTTTCTTCCAAAGCAGCTGATATGTGACTTTTTAAAAAATTGCTTCTCCAGCTGTTAGGATTGATGGGAGGGCCTCCGGAAAAAAAAGGACTACAAAGTGTGGCTGATGAACTACATGAAACTATAGTCTGAGATGCCTGAATGTCCCCATTCATCTCCACGGGGAGCTGACTGACGCCCACAAACATTTTAAGGACATCAACTGCTTCACAGCGTGTTTGCATATAAGAAACCAGGCAAAGCAGCACGCTTTGAACCTGCAAGTGGTTTCCAGTTTAGGCCAGCCTTAGAGAAATATACATGGCCTCCCCCTTCCTAGCTTCTTCATGAAAAAAAAAGGCACAAAATAGGTTTTTTTGGCTGAAAAGTCAGCTAATAAGGGCAGAAATGTGGATGAAGCAACCACAAAGGAATTCCTTTTTAAAAGCTCCCCTACGAGATGTGTTTGCTCACGTTCACTCAGGATAATAATCTTCATTTGGAAACAGCTCCCCTCCCTGGGGTGGGTGGTGGGTTCTAATTACGATCCACTTCTGCATTAAAGCCAAGCCAGGCTGCTCAGCACGAGCTTTTCCCTCATTGCAATCAGAGGCAGGAGGGGGGGGAAGCAGGCAGCAGTAAGGAGGATGGTTAATATGTGCCCTGCCTCCAGGGTTCTCATCAATCCCATTCACAAACACCTCACATGGAATTCAATTATTCCTGCTGCTCCAGGGGAAGATGGTAGCACCTAAGGCTACAGTGCAAGGGAAATAAATACCAGGGTCTGCAGCAAGCAGAGGATCTGGTCAGAAGATGGATAAGCTTGAAAGAAGATCCCAGCCCAGCTGTAGTCTCCAGTTTTCCTTCTGGACTCACACTGAAGTACTGGTGCTGTGTAGCCAGACAGGCAACTCTCTCCTTTTTCTTTTGTCCCTAATGCTAGTCCAAAAAAAAAATCTGTTATTTCATACATGTTGTGATGCAAGACTCCCATTACACCACAGGCAGGGAAATGGATGGCCACAACACCAGCTACAGGCCTTGGGCCCACAAATAACCCATAAAGAACAAATTCATACTTAATTAGCTTTTTCTCTAGGCAACAGGAGGAAAAGACAACCTTCCAATATTTAGTTAGAAGAGATGAAGTGTCCTTTGCATCCTATTTGGTAGGGCAAGAACTAGCTGTCATACTTCATTATGGAGAGTTAAGAAAAATCAACCTGTTTATGAATCTGTCCTGCAAGACCTAGAGCAGGGACACTGGTGAGCTCACATTTTACAGTGCAGGTCAGGAAAGCTTCCCCACTAACCTAGAGATATGATTGGAGCTATTTTTTGTCCTTTATGCTTTGTTGCCTCCAGCCCCCCCGGTGCATGGCAAAGCCTTCAGCAGTTGCATGGCTGAGCCACTGCTTTGCCTCACAGCAGGAGGTGGTGGGCTAGCAACCTCTTGAACCATCTCTCTCAAGCACATGTCTATGATCTCATGCTTAACTAAAAGGAGGCTAATCTTAGCATAAATTTGCACTTATCCCATGTTTCATAAGCATAAAATGAAGGTGGAACAGAGAGCGCTCGCAGGAAAGCAGCAGAGCAGGGAAGATGAAATGTAGGAACTAAGAGCAGACTTGGCAGCATCAGCTCTGGCTGGGAAGGCTTGGCAGAGGTGCCAAGGTGAAGAGCCTTTTGGCCAGGAATGGTGTCTGGGGCAGCAACTGGGGAACACCCCTTCTGGCCCCCTGCAAGTGGCTTGTGTGTGCTTGAGCAAACCCATCTGCCAATAAATCCTCAGCTGAATACCGTAGAAAATAAAATTTTAGGAGGCTGTGAATGCATCTTAAATTCTCTTTATGATGATTCAAGCTAATCTGTCTTTGCTTCTGTGACAACCAGGTAATTTTGATCTAATTATTCTACCTTCCTGAGCAACCTGAGAGATGTTGATTGCTCTCCCTAGCCATATATACACAGTATCTGTGTACTACCAGTGTGCCCTTGCATTGGCACACAGCTACATCCTGATTCTCCCAGTTCTCACCAAAATCAGAATGTTTTTAGATTCAGTTCTGATGCAAACAGATGGGCCTTGCAAGTCTGAATTCAGATCTTTTTGCAGTCAGCTGCAAGTATTTCAATGCAGGCAGTTTATTTCCTACAGCTTATACACATCATCTAGGAAAGGGAACAAGATTAAGTGCACACACACACACTGGTGCATTGCAGGCAACTTATCACTGCAATAATCACTTCTTCTTGTCAATATTAGGACTGAGGTTGCTCATGGTTAATCACAGAAATAATTCTGTGTCAATAATCCCAGTGCATACATTAAAACACAAAAAGCATTTAAAAGTATTTACCAGTTTATTTGTATTAGTTAAAAAATTGGCAGCAACTATATTTTTATGTTACACAATTATTTTTGGCCTCCTGACAAAACCTGCTACAAATTAATTGATTGCTGTTCACATTGCCTCTGTTCACCAAAAAGGTATCCTTAGTAAACAAGGTTCATCCACTGTGTAACTGTACTTACTGTTGAACATAAAATCCTTCAAAAGACACATTTGGTAGAAGCCAAATTGTGGCCAGATTGAGTCCCTACAGATGTGACATTCAGAGGTTGAGTTTCCATTAGCAGTAGAATACAGTAGTCACAGCTGGGCTTTCTAAATAGGAAATTTGATGTGGCTCAGGTGTCTGTAGAAAAAATTCAAAGCAGCAACTTCCACAGTAAACACTTCTGGAAAGCTATCAGAAGCAAAGGGGATTCCTCCTTGTTCCCTCTTTTCAATGACATTGGCACAGTTTCAGAGCATAGCAGTTTCTCCCATAGTGCAAGAAATGAAATGTAAAATTCAGTATGGCAATTAGAAATATTCAGTGTTCAAGACTTTCAAAGATAATATATGCTACAAAACTTCTATGGTAAAGACAATTAAATCTTAAGACCGTTAGAAAAAGCTCCAGCTTTAGGAATTTGAATCATTAAAATATTGTCACTCAAAACAGGTTACTGAACCCAGGATTCTGTATTCTGCTTCAGTTACAATTACGAAGCAAGAGGTTTGTACAGGCAGTACGCTTTTAATACTCAGGATAAACTAGCTTGGAATGCAGCAGTTTAAAAATTATTGCTGATTACAAGTGTTTGATTCTGTAGCACTCCTCCTTCCAGTCACTTCTTGCACCTTATTCCCGGTCATATCTTGTTTTGTCTTAAAAAAAAAAAAAAAAAAAAAGGGCACAATTCCATTTACATGACTCATCAGGTGTTCTTCTGGGAGCTAAAAAGAAAAGAAAGTTTAATTACTATTATATAGTATAGCAGGCAACTTTCAGGCTGAATTATGATCAAATGTCATTTGGAAACATATGGCATAATAGGAGATTGGCTTAATTCCACTATCTCAAGATGAGAAGTAAAGCCCAAACAATGAGCCTTCTACCCTAAAAAAGGTACCTACCTTTGATCACTAATTCCTTTCAAAAGAGCCCTTTGACTTCTCCTGACACTGGGTCCAAGTCTATATCATAGAAACAGGGTCTTGTAGGAAGTCCTGGCATAGTGCTCATCTGAACAAGAAAAGAGAAACTGTTAAAAGAGAAGCAGCATCATTTTGTGCAGAAGATCTCATCCTTTATCAGTCCTAGTGACCAAGATGGCAGCAGCTGGCACAGCTCCTTGCACGCGCACACACACACACACACACACACACACACACACACACACAGCTGAACGATGGTCATGTACCATTTTGAAGCACACCGTGAGTATCAGGAACTCCTGGCTCATTAGACAGCCTGGGCATTTTCTGTGTTTGTTTACAATGATGATTTAGCTGAAGCAATAACTGTTACTGGCAGTTATTGTTAGGTTAGCAAAACAGTTACTGTATAGGTTAGCAAAATGAGTATTTGTGCTGTAATAGCATATCGCCCACTGCAAACTCTCAGCTGATTAGAATATTTCCAAGATTCTAGAGATAGAAATGTTAAATAATTAGGAATAAGCATCCTTGAGAATTAAAAAAAAAAAACAAACCACCACCCAACAACTGAAATAAAGCTCACGTAGAGATGGAGGGGTCAGTTCTCCTGACTGGAACACTTCTGGGGCACCCAAGTCAGAAGGGCTGTGCAGTGGCAGGACCAAGGCCTGCAACACAGCTGCCAGCACTGTGCCTGCCAGTCCTCTCCAGCTGTCCCCCCCGACTGCCAAGCATTCCCTGTCAGAGTGACAGAACACAAGGCCAGCAGGGACATGCTTGGCTTCATTTACTAATGCAGCTGACAGGATTTTCCCTTCCCTTCCCTCACTCAGCATTTAGCCCAGTGGCACATCCAAGCTGACGTGGGTGCCCTACAAAATTGGGCAATGTGACCACACTCAGTAGTTTGTGTCAGGGGTCATTAACCCCTCTAATAAAAAATAATAATAAAGTTTTGGGTTTTATCTGCATCATGCAGCCTCAGCTTTCACAGTCAGTATTGTTATCTGTCTCCATTAAAGATCTCTTTGACAACCTGATATTTTCTTCCTGAGCAAGTATTTTGCACACTAATCAAATTACCACCCAGTATTCCTTTGGATAATAAGCTGAGCAGCAAGGAGGCAAAGCTCTATTGGTTAGGCATTTTCTGCAGTTCTCAGAACTGTTTGGGAAAGCTTTTGGAGTCCCATCCCATTTTCCTAAGCAGTTTACAAGTGCTAACACCAGTCTCATATGTAGTGTATCACTGTGGGTCTTGTGTGGCTTCTGCAAAGGCAAAAATCTCTTCAAGTCTATGTAATGAATTCCAGCACTGCCCTAGTTTTTTGTCAGAGCCACTGCTTTCCCAAACAGGAATAGGGGGCTACAGAGAAGAAACTCATTCCTTGTCTTTGTCCTTAGCTGAATAAATATTTTGCTTTCAAGAGTCAAGGTATTACAAGATCCAAAGTGTCTGGAAGGGTTTTCCTATTCTCACCACAGTCATTGCCAGTATCCAGTCATGAGAACAAGAAACTTTCTATTTATTTATGTATCACTGAAGAATCATAGAATCCCTTTGGTTGGGAAAGACCCTTAAGTCATCAAATCCAACCATTACACCCACCACCAAAACATGTCTCTAAACACCGTATTCACACATCTTTTAAATATCTCCAGGGATGGTGATTCCCCCACTTTCCTGGGCAGCCCATGCCAGCATTTGACAACCCTTTCAGTAAAGAATTTTTTTTCTAATATGCAATCTAAACCTCCCCTGGCACAACTTGAGGCCATTTCCTCTTCTTCTAACACTTGTTACTTGGGAGAAGAGAACAACCACCACCTTGCTACAACCTCCTTTCAAGAAGATGTAGTGAGAAGTTCTCCCCTCAGCCTCCTTTTCTCCAGCCTCATCCACTCCTTGTAAGACTTTTTCTCCAGACCCTTTGCCAGCTTCATTGACCTTCTCTGGACTCACTCCATCACCTCAATGCCCTTCTTGCAGTGAGGGGCCCAGCAGCAAACAGAGCACTCCAGGTGCAGCCTCACCACCACAGAAGGATGATCCTAGAGCTTTGCTGATCTCCACCAGATTCAGAGGGCCACAGCAGAAGCAGAGACATTCAGTAGAGTAGAAGATGCCACATATTGCTGAAGATGGGCATGACTTTACTATTTCTTACACTTCCTATTTTGAAAGGAATGGGCCATTTTCCTCCTTTCCTATCCACAGCCCACTGAGACCACTCCATTACTTATCCATTACTTAATGGCAATCTGCTTAAACCCTAAATCTCTATGCAGTCCAGGATAATTTCCATCCAGGCTACTAATTTTCTATACAAGAGTCTGCAATACTTAATTCACTCAGTTATTTTCAGAGCTGAAGAAATGAACTTTTCCTCCATTAGCCTCCTCCCCTTCAATACCACATGTACTGAAAAAATACAGGGCACTTCACACTATTTACTTACATGAAAAAAGTAGACCACATGTATATCATCAATCCCCTTGCAAGATATCCAATAAAACCAATACCACCCAAGCATGCATTATTTATTGCACCTATAGAACTACAAAAACAAAACAAACAAAAAAAAGCACAGACCACCACACCAAAAAGAGCCATTAGGTATTGAAAAAACAGAGTGGAAAGAAAAATTGTTTTCAATTCATCAGCAGCACCAGAAAAGAAACCCAAACTTAAATCTGGATATTTCCTTTAAACACTCTGTTTCAATAAAGTACAACAGATACAAGCCTGAGACAGAAAGGGAAACCACCAAAATTCAGAAGCTGAGAAAAAAACATAATATGTGATATACCTTTGTGATTAACTTCGGATAACAAGAATACTCATGTACCAGTGGTTAATTTCATCTCAAATTTCTCATAAAAGCTTCTGTACAGAGCTATGTATTTGCTGCATTTTCAGCTCACAGTTAAATGGATGCTGCCAAAAATTTATTCTGAGGCTAACACACCTCCTGCTGAATGGATTTAAAATAGTGATCTGATTCAAAATGCCCTGGATTGCTTCTCAAAGGGCCACCCCTTCCCTAGTTTTGTAGCAACCACAGAAAAATGATCTTCATATCTTCTGGTTAGCCAAAAGACTTGCTGTTAATTCTGGCAGAATTAACACCATGATTTACTACATGTCTGAGAAAACATGAGGAGTCTGGGAAGGCAGCAGAAAGGAAAGAGTCTAATTCCACAGAAACAGAAGACATTGGAAAAAGAGCCAAACTGTGAGTTTTAATGTCTGAAAACATCTTGCTCTTGTGTAACTCATTAATGCTGCATACCCTTTCCTTCTCCAGTACTTATAAAAAGAAAAAAAATCATCATTTGGATTAAATCTTGGCTTGCAGAAAATGCCATGAATAACAAGAACGAGCATGCTATCTTTCATTTTATCCCAAAGCACACATTACTCTTTAAGAACATGGATAAACCAGGTTCTAATCAGGATGTAGTTATTTTATTTACATTGGCTAATCTGGAAACCTTTAGCTCCCTCTTTTTTTTTTTTTTTTTTCTTTTCCTTCCTTTTTTCCTAAGACTACGAGAAAAAGATATGCAATATTTGGCTCCAGTATTTGAAGGAAGAAGGGATCAAACTCTTACATCAGCAAATTTCATCAACTGATGAATCTGAAAATCTTATCAAACCAACACATTACCGTGAAGACTTCAGAAAAAGGTTCAGGTCCCCAAAATAAGAAAATGAGCTGCTTGCTCCAGCTGCTCCATCTCCTAAAACAGTCTAGCAAGCTACTTAACATTTGCCCAGGAGATAAAAACTTCAGATAAAACTTCCAGTAGAGTCCTTAATCCTCACGTTCTTTCTTTGGATGCAAACCTGAATATTAGTTCATTATTTTGCAGGTAGCTCCTCTTTCTGCCAGGCAATTTCAAAGCTATTCCATGATCTTGTTTCCATTGTAGCTACTCTGTCCTCTCAGCTGACATTTTGCCAATCATGTCAAAGAACAGAAACTAAAAACTCAAGGGCACAGTCAAATTGTTGGAATTGATACAAGCTGAGCAGCAAATAGATGGTTAGCAAAACCATGAGAACCAAATGGGAGGGAAGACTGATAAATGATTAATAGCATAGGTCAGCCTTACTTTGGAGGTGTCTCATCAAAAGGTGTAAAGCTCTGGAAGAGTTGTCTTGTTCCAGCCTTATCTGCAGGTGTACACAGAGTTCACCTACAATTCTGCAAAGTGCTTTCATCAGGAATGGGAAGTTACACCAGCAATCAGCTGGCCCAAGGATTTCTCCCTTCCCTTCCACCAGACTGTAGGTCCCAGAGCTCATTAGCTACAGAGCTCAGCCTTTCCTCAGAATCCAGGCAGACAGACATGGGACCTGAGTACACTGGGGGCTTGCTGAGTATTCAAACTGTCAGATGGTCTATTTTGGCTTCCCTCTTCACCTTGAAAAAAAAAACTATTAAGGGCATCTAGTACACTGGACTGTTAAAAAACTGAATGTAAACAAGACTTTCCTGACCTAAGATACCTTTTGTACTGTCATACACATGAAGTTCTGTAACTCAGCCCATAGCTGGGGGTTCCCCTCACTCACGTACCGTTCCCACCAGTGGATACAGGAACCCAGCACCAACACTGGCCCGAATGTCACGGATGGGCAGAACAAAACCTGTGGGTGCTCCTTTTTGTTGTGGGTCATGAGACAACGACAGGTGAGTTTTAGCCATGCAGATGGGCAGGTTTCCAAACCCCTGGGAAAAGCAACGAGAGGAGAAATAAGTGAAAAAGCAGTAACTGTACCTTTACATAAATGTAAAATGTCTGTTCTGTCATTCCCTGCAGGCAGCAGACATCTTGTCAGGACATCCTACTCCTCACCAACTGCTTTATCCACAGCCCATCAGATCCACTGACTACACTGCATCCTCACTCCTTCTCTCAAATTCTACCCCTGCCCTCAGCTACACATCGAAGACAAAACCACCATGGCCCCCAGCACCTCCAAATGAAGAAAAAAATTAAGGTATGGAAACATTAGATACACAACCTTGATAGATAATTTACTTTCAACCCTGTTCCCAAAACATTAATTTAAACGGCTCAGAACTGGAGTTCTTGTTCAGTTAATTAAAAACATTTGATCAATATAATTGCAGGTCATAAGGAAGCTGCGATTACAGGCCTATGGTATTTTGATAGGCCTGTAAAGGAATATACAAGAAACACGAGAGCAACAAGCTATATATGCCAGTCGTAAATGGACTGTAAAAGCAAAATTATTCAAGCACACTGTAAACAAATGAAGGCCAGTTCTCACACTGCTCTTCTTTTCAAAGCCCTCTACAGACCTTCACTAGTGCAGAAGCAGGTAAATTCACAAGAACATCAAACTAGAGAAGAATAAAAGCAACACCGCAACCAGAGAACACGTAATTCAACAACCAGATGCCTGGTTCAAAACTTAAAAATGTAGACTTTTTTCCTCAAGAAATGTTGTATCACCTGTGGGACTCTTTACCCAACATAACTGAGACTGCCAAAAATCCATATAGGTTTAAAAACTGATTAAACAACTCAGTGCAACACAATTAAAAGGAAAAAAAAAACCCAAACAGACTACTTAGTACCAGTCTGACCACTTTTAGTTCCCTAATTCCGTGAAGAATTGGAAAGTACAATAGAGAAAGATTACTGAAGCCTCCTCCTGTTCTCTCCCCATACACTATCATAGATGTGCTATTTGGCCACAGATGGCTTCTATCTTCTTCACTAGAAGCCAGGACCAGTTTCACCCTCCCCATACCACCTCCTTTTCCTCCTCTGCCATAGCAGCATCCAGTGAGTCCTGGACAAGGACATGATTTGCGTGATGATTCCCTTTACACACACTTTCAACACCAAAGCTCAGTATAAACATTTTCAATTAAAAGCAGCACTGGTACCAGGTGACATAGAAAACTCACCTGCTTAGTGTACAATGTGACCTTCTCCTCTGCCTCTGGAAGGAGTTCAACATCACTTGCTCCGTATATCTGCCTTGCAATAAGTCTGATTTTATCTATAATAGGGAGCTAGGGAAAAAAAAAAAAAAAAAAAAAAAGACAAGCAGGTCAGCGTGGCCAAATTACAGTGAGCCATAACATCACAGCAGCTTTGCAGTTCTTCATACATGTCATGCAATGCCCATCTGTGGATACAAGAGCTATTCCTACTGACTGTAGAACAAAGCTATACAGTAATTTGAGGATTTTCAAAACACATTTATCTTGTTGCAGTTGTTTCTCTTGGTAAAAGAGCAAAACTAGCTTACTGTGGTCAGAAACAAAAAGAAACACAGCAATATTTCTTGCAAGCTGTGCTTACATGTTAATTACCCCCTCTGCAAAGGAGGCCTCTTTATCCTCTCTCAAGTCTAAGTCAAAATGCAGAAAAAAATAATCTGAGGGAATACAAATTGATAGTTAAATAAAGAGGTTAAAGGAGAAAGATTAAAAGCATCTGTTAAGGAGCTAAAACAGTTACAGTGACACAGCTCTGTATCTCATTAGGTTCTTGAATAGGTGCTTGCCTATAAAAGAGGATTCAGGCCATAACCTGGAAACTAACCGTAAATTCATTACTAAGTATTCTGTCAAATTTGCTTAATGTGCAAAGTCACCAGAAATACACATGCTTATATGCACTCTTCTACCCCAGCTGTAGTACAACTCCATAAGCCTTACTTGCAGACAAAAAGTAAGGTAACAGCTTTGGTCAGACTTGTTCCAGTCCATGCTCTGACAGGAATGCAGGTCTCAAGTCCAAGAGCTGAACTTCCCCCTAACCCTGGACCATGGCTGCCATGGCAGAAACCTGGTTTGTCATTGCCAGCAGATCCATAGTAGCATTTTCAGTGTCAAAAGCAGACAGTATTTCAATGGGTAGGCAAAACAAGAGCTGCCTAACCAGCTCTTTGCGACTGATGGAATAAATGTTACGTTCCAAAACCAAATTTCCTCCCAATTTCTCAGAGCAGCCCTTCACACAGCTAGTGAAACCAACTGCTCTGCACCTTATAAGCAGAATACCTCTGTAACACTTCAAGTTCTTACCTCCACATCATAGAGGAACCTGAAGTTGCTGGGTGTCTGAGATGCTCTCTGAACAGCTCGGGCCAGTGCAAGGGCTCCCTTACCTCCCTCTGCCCAGTGAGTGCACTCTACAGCATCGAATGCTCCTGCTTCCTTTGCCAGTTGTACTACAAGGTCCAGTTCAGCCTTTGTATCAGTCCTGTAAGGAGAAAAAAATTGTACCAGAACGCACACACAGTAAAGTAACTGGATGCTCTAATCATTTTTCACTCTCGTTGATACCATCCAAAAGCTGCCCAAAGAAATCACAGAATCCCACCAGCAGGAAGCTGCTGAGGGGCTCTCCACCACAGCCTTCTCCACCTTGGTGAAAGAAGCAAGAAACAGCAACAGGTAGTTCTGGAAACCCATGACTACTGACAGAGTAGTGTTCCAGACTTCCTGGGGCATCTGTTCTGTACTGGTGCAACTCCTGTTTTCAGCAGCAAACTCAAAAAGACCTTGGTACTGCTAATTTAGAGATGCTAGAGTCTGCTGTATCATGTGCACACAACAAGCTACAAAACATAACTTCTCTAAACCAGCCAATATCCATTTACTTCAGATGAGCAATCCTTAGCTGGCCACTCTGCTTCAGCTGGCATCAGCTCTTACACACCAGTTCAAAGCCCTTCTGCCAGCACAAAACCACACACAGATTTTACTTCCTGTGCAGCACAGTGTGCAGAGTTCAAAATGCTTCTTAGTGAGGCATAATTATTCCATACAGCAGACCACACAACATGGTCAACAGCACGGGCACCTCACCATCTGTTATGAGTTTAGACTCCACATGATCACAGACACCTTTTGTCCACAGTACTTTGGCCAATTATGGTATAAATGATGACAGATAATAATCACTGACCATAAAATCCTAAGCTAATTTAACCTAAGGTATGCATTTGAAATTACTAAGCAATGCTCACCTATTTATTCAACATCTTCTGACAATGCAAAAAGCTTCAGACTATACAGTGACTGTACTGAAAACATGAGTTTGTGTTAAACATAGCATATAAGGTGCCACGATTTTATTCCCATGTATCACTTCCACATCCCAGCTCACTTACTTGAAAGCATTGACAGCCACTACTACTGGGACACCAAACATCTGTGCATTTTGGATTTGCTTGTTTAGGTTACTACAGCCTTCTGACAACAGTTGAAGATTCTATAGAGAAGACAGCAAGAAGAAAGCACACTTTATCAGGGACAGTGAAACTTGTGTTCCATATCTGCTATGCCCACAGCTAATGATAAATATGACAAAATGGGAATGGAATCACAAAGATAAATCCCCAGTGCTGCTTTCTGAACAGTCCAGACCAGTGCATGCTCGTGGACTGAAGACAGGAAAAGGAATGACTGCTTCTAATAATTATGGATTTCAGCTGCCAAGCCAAGGTAAGAGTAATGCTTTTTATAATTTTTTTTAATCTTTTTTCTTTTTTTTCTTCCTTTTTTTTTTTTTTTTTTTTTTTTTTTTTTTTTTTTTCTTCCTTTTTTTTTTTTAATGTTACTCTTTGGAAGTTAATACCCATTCTCATTAACTCCCCACAGTAAAGCCTCATTTTCCACTCTGACACTCTTATGTATTTAGTACCATAGGCAGTGAATTTCATGCTACTATTCTGAAGTCTGTAGCAACAACTTTTGTTTTACACATATTTACATCCTGCAGCATCCTGAGAGACTACTCATGGAAATCCTGATTTCCATTTGCTATGCAAAGAAGAATCCATACAGAAGCTCCAGAAGCAAGAAAGCTGTAGCCATCGAAAAAGAGCCAGACCAGTTATCCAGGTGTACACAATCATTCAAGGCATAAGGACAGAAGCTGAGATTTTAGTTCACTTTCCTCCCTGTTTGCAACCAGAAGCTGCTGCTGCTAAGAAGAGCATAATTAGGAGGCACTCTGAATATTTTCAGAGACAATATTTCTGCCAAGCAATTACTCCATGCTGAGAGGGTCAGGGAACACAGAGCAGATATTACTATGAAATATTGGAGTGCACAGACATTTGCATGAGCTCAAGAGAAATTAAAAGGCTCTGAATACTTGCTAGGTCAAGTACAACAAATGCTTGAGAGAGCAGAACCAAAGTAACATCATTAAGAAAAAACCCCACAAACATTACACCTTGTGTAAGGCAGCATTCCCCTGGAAGATAAAAAAATGCACTGCATGACAGTATCATGTCATGACCACAGCTGTTTGGTGAACTGTTGCAACAGCTAAAGAAGGTTACCTCTTCCATGTAGTCCTTTGGTAAAGGTACCCCAGCAGTGACCTAGGACAAAAAAAAGGGAAAAAGAGAAAAAAGATTGAACTCTACAAGATTTTTGTACGCGACAGTAATTCATGTTTGATTCTTATTATACAGTGTCAAGAATCTACTCCAGGATGAGTCTTTTTCCTAACAAAAAAAATACAAGGAAAAAATAAATGCCCCCAAGCTGTGCTCACAAGTGGATAACTGTGGTAACATCACAAATGCCCCAGAATGCAAGCACTTCATTAGGACAATCAGGCAAGCAGCAGTTTTTATTGTCTGTAACATGTTACAATGAAGCAGCTTACAAGCAACAGGGACATAGGGATTCCTTTTACAACTGCAAGCCTGAAGACAAATTAAAAGCAGATCAAACCCTACAGGGCTTTAGGTGACTGGGTCAGAACAACAGCCCCTCAGGCCTACAGAAAATCTTGCTTAGTACTTACTGCAGGGCCTCCTCCATGCATTTTCAGAGCTCGGACAGTAGCAACCAATACCACCACATGAGGCCGAAGACCAGAATAGCGGCACTTAATATTGAAGAATTTCTCCATGCCTATGTCTGCACCAAATCCTGCTTCTGTAACTAGAGCAGGAATTGACAAAGAAGCTTGTGAGAGGCTGCTGGGTGGAAAAAGTCATGCTCTGATTATATAAATCAGAAGGCTCTTCCAAGACAAAAAAACAAGGACAAGTCGTGATTAAAAAAAAGGCAGATCCCTCTTGACAAAACAAACAAGAAGCAAGGAAGCAAACAAAAAAACCCCACATACTTACCAACAAAGCCATCTTTACCCACAAGCTTCAGTGCTATTTTGTCTGCCAACACCGAAGAATTTCCATGTGCAATATTGGCAAAAGGTCCAGCATGAACAAACACTGGTGTTCCCTAGAAAAGGCGGGGGGATGTGGGAGAGGGAGAAAATCAGAGAGTAAAATTTAGCAAATCTGTAGCATTTCAGGAGCTAAGTACTACAGTAGCTGACAGTAAAGAAATACGCTTTAAGAAGACAGATCTTAAAGCCTTCTGATCAAACATTTGTTATCAGTAATAAGGACCACAGGGCAAACAGGATTATAATAATCTGCACAAGTAGAGTTATTAATCCTCTTAGGAAAAGGATGGCTAAATCCCAGCAAGTGCATGCACAACATTTAGATTCCCAAAGCAGTTCCTGGCATTAAAGACAACAGAACAGAGCCACAGCAAAGTTTACTGCATTTCCTCACTAACACCACACACCACACACCAGTGGCAGACCTGGAAAGAAGCAAGCCCTATCCCCTCAACCTTAACCAGCAAACCACAGTAAACCTCTAAGCTCAGTAAAGCCTGTGCTGACTGTGATGAATGAAGTAAACTGGTTGCTTCTGGGCTCTGAGAATGCACATACAGCAAATCATCTCTGCTCACCTCTAAGGTCTGCATGAGGTTTGGTTTTATAGCATCTTTCATCAAGACAGCCAGAGCACCAGTCACTCCCTAAAAGAAAAAAGGGAAATCAGTTTCCAAATGTACCGAGACCTTGAGACAATTCCTATCCAGTGCTTTAGTCCTGGTGAGCTTTCTGGACCAGAACCAGCATTTGCTCTATACATAACTCACTCTACTCAGGGTGTGGCAGAATAATGACCTTCACATCCTTCTGCTGGGGGTAGCCTGTTGGTTGTGACCTTGCTTGGTCACCACTTTGTGCTGAAGGCATGAAGAATAATTGCTGCTTCAGTGCTACAGCAAGGATGGTAAACAATAGCAGAGAGAGAGTAACTCTTAGGTACATATGGTTTAATGCAGCCCACCCAGTGGCACAAAGCAAGGAGTTTTTCACAATAGTTGTCAGACACGTTGAAATACTGGACCATGTTCATCACTCTGGTGTCTCAACTTCAGAATTACTGTCTGTCTTTTGCTGGATCTAAACATACTCAGAAGTTTAAAGTCACACATATGTCAATGTTCTTGGCTTTTGCAGGCAGAGTTGTCGTGGACTTTTTTTCCCCCCTCATTTCAGCAATTAGGCTCTACATATTGACCTTAAAACGTCATAACAAGCTGCTGCACCCTGGCCAAGTCTCCTGTGCAGAAATAACTGTTAAAGTGAACCTCTGTGCTTGTGAGAAAGACCAGGCTGACATTATGAAAGGCAGACCCTGTTTCCTCTGAGGTGCTGAAAGATACGCTGCTGCAATTCTGCTTCCTGGAAAGTGAAAGCTTGGGATTTCATCTGCTTTGGGAAGAGACAGTGAAGGTCTGTTCATCCTTGTGAATGACACAGGCCACTAGAAACCAAACTGGCTGCTACGAAGCACTGGCAAAAGTAACTAGAATTGCTATCAAGAGTAGTGAGCCAAATGTTCCCAGCAATTATTAAAACCTTGAATCATGATTTCTTTTTTTTCCCCTTTTAATTTCAGCTAGATTGCAGCACTCAATTATACGAAATTTTTTTTTTCCCCAAGACATTCACTGCTTTGCTTCATTAATTTCAATCTTGCCACATGAAAGCTTATTTAACATTTAATGGATGAGCTTTAAACTTCTGTCATCTCCAGAATAATGAAAACTACAGAGCAAGATTTCCATGACGACATTTCAGGCCTGTGTCACTCAGTGGCATGTTCAATACATCCCATCTCTTAAAACCTGTAGCCAGTTTTTGATTCCACATATCTTCCCAGTTTCTTTGAGCTTGCTGGTGGCACACTCATGACATTGGTTATACCACAGTAGGACACAGACATCTTATTGTGCCAGTCTGGTCTCTGCAATCACCATGTTTCTGCCTGCATGAGTAGTATGTAACACAGCCCTAACAGTGTTGAAACGGACAGAATTAAACAATTTGTTTAGAAAAGAAAGGAAAATAAAAGACAAAAGAAAAAAAGGTAAAAAAAAAAATCAATATTAGACTTTTATCACCTGGACTCCACATAAAATTCAGTGCAACTCCCTACCAAGCACCATCTGCCCCCCAGTGATGATGGAAAGCAGAAGAGTCTCTTTTCCAGAAGAGTTAAACTCGGGTACATAAGGTTAAACCAGCATCATGCTAGCAGTAGGAATTAGGATGTCAAAGCTGCCTACAGAACTCTGGCACATGCCTTCCCTCATTTTCAACAAATGCCTCGCATAAAAACATTTACAAATAAATTGTTTCCAGTCTAGCCCCTTCTCCTGCAAGGCCAGAGTGAGGCCACATTGCTGACCTACTGCTTCTTAGGTTTTTCCTGGGAAGAAGTAAACCAAACAAAACCACCTGCCAAAACCAAGAAAACAAACAAACACAAACAAAACATCAAAAGCCTTAGTGCTGTGCCCACCTTGCTGGAAACACAGGTCAGGATACCCACCCTGTGGATTCTTGTCTCACTGAAAAAGTTTATTTTGAAAATTCCCAACAAACCCCATGAACCCCACATCACATGATTTTGTAATACTCTTGTCTTAGCAAAGCAGGCTGTGAAAAATCTGCTACACAGGACAGCAGTAAACACCAATATCATATCTCTATTGAGTGGTGCAATGGTCCTGAGCCTCTTCTCTACCTCGAGGCCAAGTGATAGGGCCTGGTTGACATCCAGGTCTCAATTCCCCTTTCCTTCTCAAAACAGGGTTGCCATCTTCAAAGCATTTATTGGAGTAAATGTCTGGGGCACAGGCTATTCCCCTGAAGCCGTGCTGATGGGCCATTTGGGGGAGAAACAGGATGGCCAGCATGATGCTCTTCCAAGCTCTTCTGAGTTGCACATATGCTTATTATCTGGACACCACCATGTATTTCCCCATTAATACTATGGTGATAGCTGCAACTTAACAAACATACATCACAACAGATCCTTTTTCCCTGCCCAGATCACATGGACACACAGACTCTCTTGGCATGGTGCTAACCACACTGAAGTAAAAAAATCTTAATGAACTCCAGGGGCTAAGATTTCATCTTTGGTCTTCTATACTTCTATAAGTCTTTTCTGTACAGAACTGTCTCTATGCTTTTCAATCTAAGGACTTTCAGAAGTAATAGGAAAAAAGTTGGCATTTAAGAACTGAGTCACTGTCTTACAAGGTCATCTGCTGTAACTGGTTGTCCTTTCTTGCTGGAAGCTACCACCATTCTGCCCAGTCTCTTTTTCATATCATCCAAGCCATCAGAGAGTGCTAGAACTGCCATAATTTCACTGCTCACAGTGATGTCAAACTGAGCCTGCAAGAGAGGAATAAAGAATATGAACTCATTAAGATCCCCTAGCAGTAATGTTTACTTCCATTTATTTCTTGAAAAAAAGGCCAATCATCATCATCAGAACCAAAAAATGGAAAAAACCCAGACATACCAATATAGAAGAAATCCAACGTATTACTCTCAGAACATACTTATGTGGTCATTTTAAGCTGGGTGTTTTTTTTTCAAAATTAAGTAAAAACTTACTGCATTTCTATTTCATGACACTCTCTTGGCACATCCATTAGTGATTCATGTATGGATGCTTAACACTAACAAATTATATTTTTGAAGACTAAGCTTACTCACTCATCTGACTATTACTAAACAGTTCAGTAAATGACAAAAAACAATTATCAGAATCTATAGGAAATGAAGGGTAAAATTCATGTGATATTACACAGACACCTCTATTGAAGCAAAGCACCCTAGGGACATTTCAAATCAATAGAAAGAGGCTTTTCTGAGAACAATTCATTTGAACTATTAATTTGAGAGTTACTTAAGGGATGAGAGGAATCACAGCACAGGTTGCCTAATTTACTCTATTGATTATATAATGAATCTAGACAACAAGCTCAGATACTGTGTCTAGTTCTGGCCAGATCCATCCCACCCAAAGCAGCTGCAGTGGTAAAAATTAGCTATTGCTATGCATCAAATTTACAGAGGGCATTTATGTACCCAGTCAGGGAAACCAGCATTCAGGAAAGACACATAGACAAAAAAACAGACAATAAAACACCACACTGTCAGCAAATCTAACTGCTTTGCTGAAGGGACTTTCTGCTTTATCTTTATTAACGTACTGGGGTAAGAGGTGGAAATACCTGGAGTTACAGAAAGTTGCTTTAGGACCACATTTTTCAAAGTATTCTTTGGAACAGGTGAGAAAAGGGAACAATTACCATTCGTGAGAAGCCTTTTTCTGTTAGAGACTGCCCAATAGTGATTTTCCTAAGGAACCTGTCATTTGTATCCAGTACTGCAAGAAATAGAGATGAGAAGTCACATTGCAAGTTGTAGGTCACATCTCTGCCCTATTTGAACACCCTGCTAGATCACCTATGAAGAAAACAGCAGTTTGAGATAACATCCTCTCCTGCAGAGTGGCAAATGCTACTCAATGGGATTCTTTCACAAAACTGAACTACAACAAAGATGCCCAGAGCCCCATGCAGACCCTGCACTGCATCCAGAGGGTTTCTACCTCCCTCTGTGTGTATTAACCACAAGTTAAAAGCCTCCTTTAAAAGCAGAGCTGCTAGTATAATCCAAATTGCTTTTTCACTATCATTAGTCAATGTGAAATCAGGAAATTATTACAGCCCAAAAGAAATAAAATTATCATTTTATGGGTGAAGTGATAAAATGGTCAGTTTCTACCATTTAGTGAGAGCACTTTTACACAGCCCCATTAACTCAAATTACCTTGGAAACACAAACTATCAAATACCAGCTTAGATTTGCTGTTCTTTACTACGTGCTTGGAAAATTCTAAGTATTTTATAAAATATTTCCCATGAGGCAGACTACTACAGCTCCATTTCAGGTTATGAAGCAAATTCTGGAGAACACATTTAACACTTTTTTTTTAATAAAATGAAGAAAAAGCAATACTCTTGGGGTCTAAATCAGAAAAACAGTGTCCATACTTGAAATTTCTTTTGCTAGTGAAATATTAAATCTGCCAGACGAGAGATTGATCTTGCTTTTAGGTACCTACAAATCTAAACTTTTAGATTTCTGGCCTTTATTTGATGTTTGTCCCCATCAGAGCAAGTGGGCAGATTAAATCATGGTTTAATCCTGGAGCAGAACCCTCTCCTCACTCAGCACTTTCTCAGTCAAGTGAAAAGGCTGTTGGCTGCAGTCACCAAACTCAATTCCCTCAGAGACTGACAAATCCAGAAACACAAATTTGGCAATAATTAGTAAGTCTGCTCCAAATTCACAAGGATTAAGATTCAAGCCCCTGTGTCAGACCCTTTAGGAATGGAATCCCAGCTGCAGGCATCAATCCCACCAAACACCCAGGAGAGGCCAGCCCTGCACTCCTTCCCATATTCCAATGAAACACATTTCCTGCTGCACTTGCAAATCTTTCTTTTGACACATTTTATCCCTTAATAATTCATTTATTTAATGGCTTTTTTACCTCTTTGCCATGTTATGGTGCTAGGGTCAATGTCCAGTCTCACAAATAAGTTGACTTCTTCCTTTGTCAAAGCCATAGGATCAGTTTTGTTTATGCCCAGTTTCTGTGGAAGGAAAGGACGTATAAAACACAAAAAGGTATAAGGAAAAGATTCACAGAACCTTTCACTGAAGAAACGAGACTTTGACAGCAGTGTCTGCATATTCATAAATAAGGAAGGGATGCCTTCTTAGTTGCTCTTCTTCTAGTGCAGAGCAATGTAAAATGATCTGTACTGGTGTGCACCTGGGAGCACAGCTTGCTGCTGGCCAGCTAGCAAAGGGCAAGGCAGACAATAGAGCTCATTAGGGAAGGTTGTCACCAAGCTCAGTGCAAAGCAGCTACAGAAAGAGTAAGAGAGAGAAAGCTCTGCAGTTTCTTACACGCCTTGTTCCAATCATTAGCCCCCCATGCTTACATCCATTTCTCATTATTCTGCTTAGGGTCACTGCACACAGCCATACGTATATAAAGACACTGCCTTCGGCACGCTGGTTAAGCAGCACAAAGGAGGAATTAAACAATTCAGTCACAAGGCTGTCAGCATCCCAGAAAGCTGATCCTGAACATGCTGAGAGAATGGGCAGTTTGCCAAGTTGCTTAATTGCGAGAAGAATTATCTCAAGAAGCCTGATACAAGTGCAAACTTAGGAATGAGGAAAGCGATGCAAAAAAGTTTCCATTAACTAGGCAGCAAAGTTGTATTTTTCTCCTGACGAAAGGCAGGGGAGAAGAAAATCTGCTCTCTTCCTCTACAAGCACATAATTTAGAAAACAACTTTAAAAAAAAATAGTCTTTTTTTCCTGGAGTATTAGCATACCATTCACACCTCAACATTTAATAACCAGAAGAGCAGTTAGAGTAGAGTTCCTTCAACAGTCCATCAGGAAAACCAAGCAACATGCCATTATTTCTTTGCTCAGCATTGGAAGCAAACCACACATTCTCCAGTGGCTGAGACATTATAGTCAGCTAAAAAATAGTCTTAGCTTCTCAAGTAGTCTGACTATTGCTCCTCACATCCAAATGGGCAACTGATCCAGCCTGAATATTGTACAAACCCTTTTGTTCTTGGAATGAATTCAGCAGGCTCCAGGCTGTCCTCCTAGCCAGAAGTTCCAAGCCCAGTGCAAAATTAAATTACTCCTCTTTTAATCCCCATTTTTTTTTCACAGGCCAAGGACGTGTGCTAGTTCACATTAATTTCTGAGGATCAGAGGAGCTGTCATCCACTCAGGGACTGCCATGCAATGACAGGGCTACTCATCTAACTGAGAATTTATATGGGGAGAAGAGAAGCAGGGAATTAGGGGCCAGCTGTTTTCTCCATTTTCCATGTCTGTTCAATTTGGATAAGGCAAAGAAATCTCTATGTTCTCTTTTTGCCGAGTCTTATGAATTGCCTTTTTTTTGTGCTGCATTATCTATGTAGCTGTCATGTGGGAACTATTAATCTCTAATTGTAACTGAGTGTAAGGTACAGAGACCTGTTCTGGTCCTTTCTTAAATGGCATTAAGGATACTGAATTGACACTATTAATAAGGGGTAGTAATCCCTTTGCCTCTTCCAACTGTATTATTCATACAGCATACAATAAGGACAGTTAAATCAATGCTTTTTGCCTTTGGGGATGCATCTCAGCTTTTTGTGCTGAACTTCTGAATACTTTATGTAAAAGAATAAACACCAGCAGAATGACTTACAAGACAATATGAGGGTTTCTGCATCCTAGATCTGCCTACATAAAGGATGAATAAGTGGAACAGAACCAGAATTCAATGCAAAACCTGTGAGCTTACCTCTAGTCTTCGGATCTGGATGTCTGAGAACTTCCTAACACCATTAACAGAGGGCACCAAACGGTTGTAGAGAGCCTTGCAGAATGAAACAGGTAGTTAGTTAGAACTGCTGGGACACCCAAAACACCTTGTCCAAAGTGGGATGGGTTCATCTTAAGAAAGGATGGTACCTGGTCAGTCTGAGTCAGCTCATGGAACATACGTGCATCGATAGCAGCAGCGACCAGGTTGTTGGCTGCAGTGATAGCATGGATGTCACCTGTGAGGTGAAGGTTAAACTGGAGGACATAAAACATATCAGTTACCTCAGCTGCAATTTTCATTTATTTCAATTCATCATAGACAGATGGAGAGAGAAGTATTAATAGCAATGTTAAAGTGGATGAGGGTGGAGGGGGAGAGATTGCTCAGTGCAGTAAGTGGAAGAGAGGAAAGAATTTCTCTAAAAGAGAAAAACGCCTCCCCCACATTTATGTCATTTTACAAACTTCCAGAATGAAGCTTCCAAACAGTTTTTTGTTGTTGTTGTTGGGTTGCCTTTTTATTTTTTTAATGAGAACAGTTCTCACAGTCTCCTTGACACCTCATAAAGTCATGGTATGGCACATCTGCATTGCTCCTCCCTCACCTTCCTTCTGACTCAACTCTCATGATTTGCACAAGAAGTTTCACACATTCACCAGGCTGAAGCTGCTGCTGCTTCCATAAAGGTATCTGAGCTAAACTGAAACTAGCAACAGCAGTAAAGCTGTGGCTGCACAGAGCTCTGCACAAGCTAACCACTTAAACACAGAGTAGGCACAACTTGTAGACCCCATACTACACAGTGACACTGCTAGTAGTTTTCTTGGTTCTACCTCACTTAAAGATAATTTGAGTGGGTTTGTCTACATGAGCTATCTGGTTGCACTGTAGCTACACCAGCAAATGAGTTGGGATATACAGCTGATGTGACAAACTTGTGCTATGGCAGCAGAGTACAAGGTATGGCTGAAACAATCTTCTCCTTCTGCAGCAGAGCAGCAAAGGAGGAAGATAAAAAGGGGACATTAGAAATAGTATGACATAAGACCTTGTGACAGGATATTGTTGAAGCCTTGATATTGTGATCTTAAAAAACAGATAGTGGTATTGGGCTTGTCTAGCAAGGTTTTGGTAGTGGGGCAGGGTGGGCTACAAGGGTGACTTCTGTGAGGAGCAACTAGAAGCTTCTCCCACATCTGACAGCCACTGGCTCCAAGACAGACCTGTCCCTGGCCAAGGCTGAGCCATCAACAATGGTGGTAGCACCCCTGGGGTAATATATTTAAGAGTGGGGGAAAAGCTGCTGTGCAATGGCAACTATAGCCAGAGAGAGGAGTGAAAATATATGCAACAAGAAGCAATTATTATACTTTGGTTCTGCAGAGAACTCAAATTTTTCACTTGCTAATCTTTTTTTAGGATGAAAGCTGCACGTATGATGTATTAAGGCCATTCCTGTAACTAGTGGCTCCAGATACTTTGATTTTATGAGACATGCATAGATTAAAACACCCCCACAAAAACTATGTGTATTTATACCATGTGGGTCATCCTGAAATGAAGTTCTTGAAGCCTGTTCAGTTCCAAGAGTGGGGCTGTTTCCCACTGCTGCACACAGTCAAGTATTTTGGCTCATCTCATTAATACTCCCAAACAGGAGAATATTATTTTCCCTGTCACATCTATCATTCACAAGTGTTCTCAGCACCTGAATAAATCAATATTCTGCCTCCTTAACATTTTTATCTTCTGTGGCCTTGCTTCATCAATTGGAACAAACAGCCCTTTCGATAATCTCTCCTTTTCTCCTTAGAATTGCCCTGTGTCAATCTATAGCATAGAAGACAAAAGTAGAATTACACAGGCAGTTACTCTGAGAGTTGAGACAAGCACAAAAGCACGTGCTACACGTGCCTTTCAATTCCCTGCCCCCAGACACAGGATTTTACTTGTTGCCAAGTCACGTCAGAAATATGCTGCAGTGCCAGCCCCCCACAGGCTGAGGTCTTTGGCATTTACTGATTCCCAGCTTCCCTTTTCACATTTCATGTTAGTAATCTAAAACACAAGCCCACCAAAATAGCTCAGAGGAAGAGCTGGTGACCACTGCTGCTGACGGAACTACTGAATATGCTTCCAAAACTTATTAAGTCATTATCACCTCCATTTCAGTGCTGGGAAATAGAGGCACAGGATGTACTTTGCTGAAAGGTATGCAGCTATTCAAGGCAGAGAATGCAAGGGAACAGGATCTGGGAATTCTTAGTTCTATTAAGTTCCCTGACCATGCAGTTACCTTTGTAAATGGCTGCTTGTTGGCTTGTTTTTTTTGTCTGTTTTGTTTTTAAGAAAAGCTTTGCTGAAATCAAGCACCCAGTTCTTGGGAGTGCTACACCAGGCCACAAACAAACATTTTTTAGGTTATCTGACTGCATTATCTCTTCAAGGTCTTTGAGCTGTATGTGCAATGAGGCTTTGTATAAGGAATTACCTCGTCCATGGGTACAACTTGGCAATAGCCACCACCTGCAGCTCCACCTACAGAGAGACAAGAGTCAAATCACACAAATAAAGGCCTCTGTGGTATTACATTTTTTTCCTTAATGGCTTTAAGAAGGAAGCTACTATCAAGCAGCCTCGTTTAAATACCAGCACAGCACTTGAAGACAACACTGAAGAACTTACCCAAGGTTTTTCATTCTTGAAAGAAATCAAATTATGTAAAACTGTAACCGTGATTTGGAATTATGTAGAACTGTGATGCATCAGAAGATTTCTTAATGCAAACTTTCCCCATTTTCTCCAGCTGCAACATAGCAGCTCATACCTTTTATCCCAAAGGTTGGCCCCTGAGAAGGCTGCCTAACACAAGCAAAGACGTTTTGTTGAAGGTGTGCTCCTAGGGCTTGAACAAGACCAACAGTGGTGGTGCTCTTCCCCTCTCCCAGGGGAGTAGGAGTAATCCTACAGTGAAAAAGCAGAACAGACAATGAAGTGGGTGAGACTCAAAACATTTATTGGTATAAAACAGCCACCCACTGATTGTACTTAATGCCAACTCGAATTCTGGATTGCTTTAGGCTTCAGATAATCTTCACCAGTTTGAAACTGGAATTAGATTGGCAAATTATCACATAATTGCCAAACACTTTCCCCTGAAACATCTTGCTAGTTACTGTTGAAGGCAGGTTGCTAGACTAGAAGAGCTCTGAGTATGGTTCAGGCTGCCTTCTGAACCTTGACCTGCAGAGTAAAACGATTCATCTCCAGGACAAAAATGTTAACCTAAATTCCCACTATTTACAAGAGACAAACCTATTTCCCAAACCACTAGATTTTCACAGTGTGATTTATTGAAACCCAGTGCACCCCATACAGTCACTTTACCAAAAGGTTATACAACAACTAAATAAAATTTATTTTCACCTCAACATAATGCAAGTGATGCCTCAGTTAAGGAAATACCTACCCAGTAACAACAACATATTTGCCATCTGGATGGTTTTTCAGACGTTTCAGAGCTGACAAGTGAACCTTGGCTTTAGTATGGCCATAGAGCTCCACCTCATCAGGGAACAAGCCAACTTCTTTTGCAACTTGATCAATGGGTTTGGGTATGCAAGACTGTGAGATTTCAATATCACTTAAAGAGACAAAGGTCAATTTATAAGTCACACTTCACACAAATTCTCCAATTCTGGACAGCATAAGCTACAAACACCCAATCTATACTTTAAAAGGAAAGCTTAAAACCCTCCTAGTTAAATGAATCGATTCCACTGATACTGTCTACAGTACAATAGACACATCCTCAGAGTTCACCCTTAAAAACAACAACAAAAAGAAACAAATCCCCCAACAAATTAAAAAAAAAAAAACCAAAACAACACAAACCCCACCCTAACAAAAAACTCCCCATACCAGTTCACCTCCAATCCAAGAATGCCTTTCTGTAGGCAATGTGCTATGCTCCCTTATGGTAGTTTGTATATTTTTCAAGTGCTCCTTGGGGACTTGACACCAACAGCTCCTATTTCAGGAGGCTAGGTTTTTGCCCTGTCAAACCAGATTTTTCCCAAAATACAACTATCTTGCTGCTTGCTGAATCAGCAACTACCTAGGTGACCTTAAGAGTCTGTGGAAGTCCATGTTTATGCCTAAATGTTATCAGGATGTCCCAAGCCAACAATGTTACAGCATTACAGGAGGTTATCTCTACTCCCTTAGCAAGGTCTCACAGTGCTTCCTCTCTGCTTCTCTCCAAACCAGCCATAGTCTACATGCCCCATATAATGCAAAGCTTGGGAATAGGAGTGACTACTGTATTGCATGAACACTGCCAGTGGCTTCATTTGAAAGCCTTACCTTGGAACAGGAGTCTTTGGGGAAAGTTGGTTGTATTGGATGTTCCATTTTCCAGGCTGGAACTTCTCCATAAAACGCTGTGCACTCTCCACTGTGCTCTAAAATGTGTATGAGAATCCATGACAGCAACCACTACTGGATGAACCATGCTGGCTTATAAATGGACTCAGAAAGGTTGTCCCTTCCCACCTGCCTCAGTTTGGGATTAACACAAAGTGTTCTGACTAAAGCATTCACTAAACCCCAGAATTATATTTTATATTATGCTCACAATTATCTTGAAAAAAAACCCCACCATATCTATCTATCTATCCATCCATCCATCCATCCATCCATCTATCCATCCATCCATCCATCCATCCATCCATCCATCCATCCATCTATCCATCCATCTATCCATCCATCCATCCATCCATCCATCCATCCATCCATCCATCCATCCATCCTCCCAGTGCATTGGATTCTTTCAGTTGTTCTGTGCCAGAAAGGTTTCTTAAGCAAAGCAGGAAAGAGAGGGAGCTGGCTTAATATTGTTATTCTTCTTTTTATCAAATCACCTTACAGACAGTTTTAGAATTGCAGCCAGAGCTTTGTAAGACAAGCCTGCTTCTCACTAACTCTCTGTCCTAACACTTCCTTAAGGCCCATCTTCTTCCTTAGTTAACTGAATCCAAATTGCTTGGACTAGAAACTGGAAATCCTAATCAGACCACTGTAATAGTAAGAAGAAAGAACCAGTTGCTCTGGCAGTGTGCTGATGGTCAGCAGCAACATACCCCAAAGGCAACAGGAGATAAAGGAGATGTTCAGCAGATGCCCACATACCTGCATTAACATGGCCACAGTCATAGGCCCAACACCACCAGGAACTGGTGTGATGTAGGAAGCTTTTTCCTTTGCTGTATTGTATGCCACATCTCCTACAACTCTTTTTCCACTGGGCTTTGTGGTGTCTGGAGATTTAAGGAAAAAGTATGTCAAACATCATGTTTCACCAAGCTGAAGTCATTCCCTCTGTTGGAGTAAACAAAACACAAGCTGCGCACTTAGGAAGATGTAAAGAGACAGAAAAAGTTAGAACAACATGACATTACAAGATGAAGCTGTTGTCATTCTTCTTCACTCAGAGAGTGCAAACAGCTCGTGCAACACATCTTCCCATTAAGTATCATTAGACAGATATCCCTTTCCTAGAGGATGCAATTGTTTTCTCAATAGCACGTGGACCAAGAAGCAGCCTGAAGATGACTTCAAAACAAATGCAGAAGGATCGAAGCACAGATCAAATCTCATGTCTGTGCAATAATAAAACACAAATGGGCCATACCATAGATATATCACCTGAACCATCCCTCTTGCAGGTCCTGCTGTAATGTTCTGATGGATTAGTATGGCTGCCAATTTGAAGGATTGGCATTCTAAACCTTCTAACCAATGGTCTAGAAGAGTGAGAAGAAATATATTTGACTTGTTCCAAAAGTCCAGGTATACATTTGCTCTGTTCCACTTTGGAGGTAATGTGGGCCTTAGTATTGGATAAAATCACCTGACTTTACAGAACCTGAAGAAAGAAAGTGATGATCTTTTCAGTTACTAATTGCCATTCTAAACATAACCAGTAAACACTGCAGTTCACAGAGATCAGAGTCTTGACCAAAGCACCCAGGTAGCTTAAGAGAGCTCCAGTAGAATAATCTCCTTTGTGTCCATCAAAAAGTTGCTATATCCTGCTACACTGTATGACCTGACAATTCAGAAGCAGATATAGCACTTCTTTTTTCCAGTAGTGATCTTTAAGCTCACTCGTGAAGAGAGAAAAAGATAAAACGCATTAGTAAACTAACACAGTCATCTAAGGAGCTTTCTGATTAAAGACAGAGCATATCAAAAAGAGGCAAATTTAAGTGGCAAATCCACAGATATGAGGATGCTAGGGAATTTTTCAGCAGTGTGAAAAGCCTGAAGATAGACTTAGTGCTGTTAAATTGAAATTTTGCATTGCATACAACAAGTGTATGTTTAAACAGTGCAGAATCAATAACTTTTACATACATAATAACTTTTACATACATTTGGTGAGGGGGAGAAGTAGAAGAGAAATCAAACACCCAAGCAGCTGATGATGATAAAACTGCAGAGGGAACAAAAGCAGCTCCTGCCAACACTAATTTTTAACTGCATTGTTACTGGCAATTAGCAGCTTGGATGTTTTGTTGTGTTTGTGTTTAAGCAACACTTCTTTTCCCTAAAGTTCAGAGCTTGAACAACATCACAGTTGCTAAAAAGTGTTTCTACAGCCTCTCTCAGCTTTGCTGCCTGAACTGCAGACCAATCTGGCCTCTAAGCCCAGAGCTCAGTTTAATTAAGGTTGCAAAAGGCAAATAACATAATCTTATTTTCTTCCAAGGATGCCAAGCAGGCTTACCAGCCACCCTGGCCAGGAAGACTCCCTGCCTAAGAATGAAGAAAACAAGAGATGAATTAGCCTCTCCAAACACAAACAGCCTTATCTGCTACTCAACACAGTGAAGAGCACAAGCCAAAAAAACCCTCCAGGCCTTCTCCATGCATCTGCACCAAGCACTGCTGCACACAACTTTGGAGCTATTCATTTTCATACTTTAAAATATTATTTTGAAGGAAAGCTCACTTATAACACTTTCTACCTCTTTCCAATATTTCACTTTCTTGATGCTCATCATCTCATAAAAAAAAAAAAACAAATTACAGAGAGTATCAGTAACACAGAGAGTATCAGTGACACTATAATAATTCCCAGTGGTTCTTTGGTCCAGTAGGCTCTCTAGCCAGATGGAACACATGAGAGAGAACATCGAAGGACTTTGAGGTCAAAGAAGTGAAGGACATGCCTGCACACATGGAATGAACAGGGATGATGATCTCCATCTATCTCCAGAGACAGCTGCATGAGAGAAAGCCTGAATGCAGCTTCTGAACCAGAGCTAATTCACAGTCCTACTTTCACCAGACAAGGGCTGGGAATATCCACATGACTCCCAACCAACTTGTGCCAATATACATGCAATTGTAACATGTCTCTGGTGGATATATGATTTCAAGCACACAAGGTAATACATGACATTTCTCTGTGAAGCAAGCATGAAGCCATGTGATTGCAAGTCTGCTTCCTTTTCTGGACACCACTGGGAAAGGTGTCTCCTGAGGGATTCAACATAATCTGATTTTATATGCCTGTGATACCAGCTTGATTCCCTGTACATGAAGACACAAAGTCAGGGCTTTCTATATTTTTCTAGCTCCTCTGGTGTTTGAAGAGCGTGGCACCAAGATCCAGAGGGGCTGATCCTCCTTTGCTGCTCAAGGTTCTCCTTTGCTATGGGATTTTGCAGCTCTAGCTGGAGAAGAACTTTGAACAGGGTTGCTTCCTCCATCAGGATGTGGAGAGGGACACTCCAGAGACCATGCCATCTCTAGGAATATCCTCTGCCAACACTGGTCTCCCTTCCTGTAGAAGAGCAATTTTTACAGGCCTAGAATAAGGCATTAAAAATATTTGCTGTACTAGCACTGCAACTTCAGGAGCAATGAAGACAAACAGATACAACCCAGTCTGGAAAGGGAATAAGATACACTTGTTTGCTGTAAGAGAGGTTTCAGAAGGTCCTCTCACTCTTTGCCAGGAGACCTGCAAGAAATTCTGTTCAGCTGTGGTATACATGTACACTAAGCCAGATGTGCCTAACCTGCCTCTTCCAGCCTCAAAACTGGCAGTCTTGGGAGTTCCACTGTCCATACAGAAGCACAACACTGCATTTGCATGGTGCTCCATGGCTACAGCTTTTTTTAACTTCAACTTGCTAGGCCTGCATGAAGTCCTGATATGTAAAATCATATTGGGATCTGCCTGTATAGGACACCTGGATTTGCAAATCACATCTGCACCTAGAAGGTACCCAGCTGAGTGCACTTACAGCTACAGTAAGGTATTTGAACACTAGGCTAGTTCTTCTGCAACATTCAAAGCACCATCAGAGCTAGCAGCAATATTCTGTCTGCACAGAGAAGGAGCTGAAGAAGCTGGCAAGCTACCTGCCATTCTTTCTGGAGCACTGCAATTCCCACAGTTTTGGCACCAACTTCCCAGATTAATCTGAAAAATTTTTGCAACCTGTCTGAAGGAAAGAAGGAGATAAAAAACCTCAGCAGCTTCAGAAAAACACAGAAAAGTCTGTGGCATCCATCATTTTGAAATCTAGAAACTTCCATGGCACTTGACCAAGCCCTGAGGACTAGGTCTCACAACACCATCCAGCCATGTACCTGGCTGGGCTGTACAAGAAGCTCAGATCTCAGTGCACTGCCCAAGGCAGACAAATTGCAGAGAAACATGGATGTGTCCTCAGGTATGGAGTTTACATCAAGCCTCAAGAAAAGGTCATACCATCATATGTATGAAAACACAATGGGAGTTCTATTTGCAATACGTTTGGGGGGGGGACTCCAAGACATTCTGCTTCATGTAAATCAGCAGTGACCCTGTGGGGTTTGGCAAGTTGCCTAAGTTTGGGTAGCTTGGCACAAATGTCAAGCAACAAACAGCATCAGCAGGTAACTTTTTAATTCTAATTAGACAGAGGACTAATGTTTTTAAATGAAACTCGGTGACATCTTTGAGGAACAAGACTGCTGAAAAGAAATTTCTTTACATTACATTAAATAATGGCAACAAAGTGACTGATTAATTATGAAAACTACCTTTTAAAAGCTTTGTGGGTGTAGCATAGAGATAGCTGGATGGTGACTAATTTTCCATATCATTCAATATCTGTAATTTGGATTTAAAATGAGATGAAAACAGAAATTGCCAGACTGTCTGTTCCTCCTCTAAAAGGAAGGAGTAGCTAAGTGAAACTCTACCCTAAAATCATTATGTTCAAGCACTTTATTCTATGCCAGAGCCACTGTCACCAATACACTTGCAGAACTTTGTTTCAAGAACACAGCTACTCAAGCCTAAGAAATTAATTTTGTGATTTAACAAATCCACAGCTACTTTAAGACTTTTTGCCACTTACATATTTCAAACAAAACAGCTTAATCAGATCTAACTGCAAAGTAATGAAAGCAACACTGCCCACTCACAGGTGACCAGAGCAGCAAGACTTCACTATGCAGTTGCAGCAAATTACATGGATATTGTAGTGTTTCCTGTGCCTCCTCCTTCATCAGCCTCATTAAAGGCAGAAACAAAACTGACACTGATCTGCTTTAGGACAGTACTTGAGACCAACCTTTTTCTATTTGGGCATCTTCAGAGGTTGCCATCATTGCCTAAGGCAGATTTAAAACAGAAAGAACCTACATTGACTAGAAACACCAAGGAAACAGTATCTATGTACTTAGCAACTGCATTTATACACAAATAAACACATCCCCACTCTTTATAGGTTACTCACGCACCTGGCACATGGTTAATTCCACAGTCTATTACGATTGCACCAGGTTTGATCCATTCACCTTTCACCATTTCAGCTTTACCAGCTGCAACCACCAGGATATCAGCCTTACCAACCTATAAAAAAAGCCAAATAAAAAAACCTCTATCACACAGGAAGCAGAAAAATGCAGGATCAGCTTCAATTGCAGTGAAACTCTGTGCTTACCCATTGCCATAGGAGGGATAGAAGGGCATTGTCAGCAGTTAGAGGTAGCTAAGTAGTTCCTTGGCAAGCACAAATTTCTGCAGCCAGAAATTATGGCCTATTTTCACACTCCTACCCTGCACTGTTGCTAGTCAACACTTCACAACCTCCTTTGAACTCCTCCATGATTCCCAAGTGGATCACACAGACTACTTTTATATAAAATAAAAGTCTGCATATTCTTATCTTCCCCCTTTCAAATATCCCTGCATATTCAGCTGCTCTTTTCAGTGTTAGAAATACACAAAGCACTCATCAGACAGCAGCCAGGAACAACCCCTGCAGAGAACTTCACTTATGGCAGCACTGCCTTGTGGTTTTTAAGTCTAGGACTGTGTAACATACAATCCCAGGGAAAGCTGACTGCAAATCAGCCCCAACATTCATTCAGACAGAAGTCAGTAAATTTCACAGAGCTGGACACAAAGCTGGTGCTAGAGGCACTGACTAAAGCCCACTGTCAGTTCTTCTACTGCATCACTTATGTTTGCTGAGAAAGCTGATAAAAGAAAAAATTCCAAGAGCTAATCTTCAAGGGAGATAAACTATTTTTAAGATTTCATTAAGAATTAGCACTTCAATTGTTAATCAACCTAATGACAGTCTTACTGAACAACAAGTTAAGAGCATGAAGCATTGCAGTGTTCTTGATCTTCATTGTGAGTTACATTCAAATACACCTACTCTCCTTCCAGCTTTAATACTTGCCTACAGAGCCTGGCAGTGTTGATTGCTCTATGAAATCCAAGTAGGTGGCAGCACAGCAACACACTATTTCTGTCATTCTCACTGGTAAAGAGGAAAATGGTACCAACTCCCAGACACAGAAAATAGACTGGAGGGAAAAAAAAGCTGGAAAAACCATATAGTCTAGCATTTCCCAGCCATTAAATCAAAAGACCACCTGACTTTTTTTGGAAAACACAAGAACATATGCTGCCTTGCAGGCCACTACTTGAAGATTAGGAAGCGATGATTAAATTCAGCACTTGCCCAAAGAAAACAAGGGCAATAATTTCACTGTTATAATTCAAAGACCCACATTAAGGGCAAAATATACCGAGGATCCTATTCCATCAGAATTCTTTACACAACCATCCATTGAACAGAGCTGGGAAACTGAGAAAAACTTTTGGAAAACAACCCAGACCCAGAGATATGAGCAGCAATTCACTGAGTAGCATCAGGCAGCACTGTCCTTTCAGCAGATACCTTCAGCCTCATGCATCCCTCCTGTCCTTCCTTACCTCCTCAGCCAGGGTTGAGGTCTTGGAATGGCAAGTGGTCACTGTTGCATTATTCCAGAGCAGGAGGTCATGCATGGGAGCACCAACAATCTTACTGCGACCAATCACTACAGCCCTTTTCCCTGCAACCTGGATGCCTGCACCACAGAGAGTTCAAAGGAAGTAAAAATAGGTGGTTGTGCATTTCAGAACAAACTAACTCAAACTGCTCTGGAGTCTTATGGTCAGTTTAAGTCTTGCTCTGGTGCTTCAGGAGACTATCTTTCTTCTGGGTGGTGTGTGATAGGGAATTGGAGTTGGCAGGGAGGAAGGATCACTTTAAAAATAGCTTTTTTTTTTTCCTATTTGAAAAGTTTGAGATGAAAGTGGCACCACAACAAAAGTTTCAGTGTGAAGCACAGCCTTGCAAAGTGCATAGTTCCTTCTCTTATTGAAGACTACAGAACTCATAAATAATGGATGCAAACCTCCTTACCTGTCTGCCTGATAAGTTCCATGCATCCTTTTGGAGTACAGGGAATAAAGCAGTCTCCAAGGTCCCCTCTAGAGAGTTTCCCAGCATTGATGCTACTTAGGCTGTATTTTGAAAGAATAAAGGTAAGATCCCCAGATCACTGTTCAAAAGGAAAAAAAACCACAAAACCAAAAGAACCCTCAAAAAACAAAAAAAAACCAACCAACCAAAAACACCAAAAAAAAAAAAAAAAAAAAAAAAAAGCAAGCAAGCTTCTTTCTGGAATAGCTGTCATGCTTTCCAGGGGTGAAGTCAGTTTTACCCATCTACATCCTTCTCAGGTGCAACAGCATTGGTTATTTTTTCTGTATTGATAGGTTTATCAGAATCCAGTGGCAGCTGCACTATAAAGCCATGAACAGCAGGGTCTACATTCAAAGAGGCAATGCACTTGAGGACCTACAAGTGAAGACCAAAAATGTAATGGCCAATAAAATATGACAGATGCAAAGGAAAAAGCACAATCCTATCTGGATTAACAGACAAGAGTATAACTGAGTCACATTTTGCATTAAAAAAACCAAAACCTGCTAAAGTCTCTACTTATTACATTATCATACTATAGTTTTCTCTAAAAAAAGAAAATCTCAGTAGGTTCCAGGTTTTTTTCCACAAGTTAATATCAGTGGGCAAGCAGTCTTTTTTTTCATAAAATGAGAGGGCAAATACAAGTTCATCTCTTGAGCTCAAAACCAGGATTATGTATTTTTTCATCATTGGTTGTATTACTTACATCAGCTTCTGTTGCTGTGTTTGGCAGTTTTATGTGATTGGCAATGATCCCAATCTGCAAATGAGAATACCCAGAAATTATCTGTTTTAAGAACTGACATCAGACATTCATCTGGTTATTCTCTCAATCCTGAACTAAATTCAGTCACATTTCCCAGACCTACCTCCTGTTCCTGTGGCTACAGTCCTATTATTTGGAAATACCACCAGTGGAAGAGAAGAAAGATTAGTGCTTTGCCTTCTTAGTCTGGTCCCAACTTAATTTGTCCCATTCCCCTTTTGACACGAGCAACATCTCCATCTGACATCTTGAAAAGCCAGGAGAGAAGATGCCAGCTCCCACCTAGGGACACAGGGACTCACCCAGGGACTCATCCCCAGCCTTGCTATAGCATGTAGTGTACCACTTGGTGACAGATGCAAAGCAACTGAAGGGACAAGACAATCAGGGAAGACAAAGTGCACAGCCACAGGTCAGGGAAGAGAGAATCAGCACTTGAGATCCATATAATCTAGGAGATAATCACACACAAAGTGGCACCAAATCTCCACTTGGCTAAGTGTCCAGTTACACACCTACACCAGCTCATTATAACAAGGAGTTCAGGCCAGCACTGGTTTCTCTCATACAGGCAAAGCTTAGATAAAACTATTTCATTAGCATCTGGTTTTTCATATTCAAATCTCACCTACAGTAGAAGGGTAGAAATAAATATTAACAGCTTGGGCATTACCTCAGCAGCAGCCTTCAGCTTCATGTTAATGTAGAGGTTCGAATCATCCCGATTTCCAACCTAAGGTTGAAAAGAGAGTTGAGTCACACTGCAGAGACCCAGTCACAGAGATGGGCTGAACCCTCAGCTTCCTTGGAGCTACACCAAAGAGAGAGGTATTCTTGAAAAACTGTAAAACATACTGACAAAGACTATAGGTAGCTGCAGATAAGAGGAAAGTGTTCTTTTGACTAAGAGGCAGATACAGACAAGTTAACTGATATCCTGCATAAACACTATTGACACCTGTTAAAAACCTTAGAAAAACAGTGCTCTCCAAACCAGAAAATACCCACCTGCCATTTCATCTGAGAACATTAAATCTCTAGCTAATTAACAAGATCAGAAGGTGTTGATAACACCCAATTATCTTATGAAGGTTTTCAGAAAAGTTGGGCTTCCCTGATACCCAAGAAACCTAATTTTATGCACACACATGTGCCTTGATGGAGAGATTTTCTCCACTGTTTTGTACCTTGAGAATTTTCCTGCCAAAATAAAACCAACAGAACAAAAAATTGATGCACAAAGAGAAAGCAGCAAGTGGAACAAATGCCTGTAGTCTTTGGCAGTACTGGGTGACTGGAGTACAACTGCATTTCATAAGACTGCTTGCAACATCCAGCATGTTTTGTTAAAGGTAATACTCCTTGTACCCATATGAAAATTAGGGATAAATAAAGGAAAGCTGATAAGCAAACTCTTGAAGTTCCTCGGTACTTAGGACCCATCCCTGGTTCTTTCAGAGACTACAAGCCACAATGGTGCCTACATTACCTGATCACCCAGAATACACTGGTCTTCCCTAGGGTCAAAGTGTCTGCCCCCCTTTAAAGGTTGGTGGCTTTATGCCTCATTCAGGGCAGAAAAAAAACCCAGAGAACAGGCATGAGGAGGTATCAGCAAACAGACCACATATATTGTGCAAAAGAGGACACTCCTGACTACAGGACAAAAAATAAAGATTAACTGATTTATTTGTTGAGCTCAGAGGCCACCACATATCTCCCGGGAAAAGAGCACACATTGTGTGGGGTGCTAATTGTATTGAATTAACTGGAAAGCAGACAGCTGAGAGAAATGAACCCCAAGCTACTGTTTGGTAGCTTACAAAAGTGTCAAAGAGCAAACAGGTTGTAAAAGACTCTCAGACAACCAGGACTGAAGAGCACACAGGCCAAGCAAGAAAAAACTCCAATAGCACTACAAGACAGCTTTTTTGAAGATAATTTACAAGGCCAGCTATTCTGAAAAATATTCTGTCAGTGAAAAGCTGACACCTCTGAAAGCTGACAGGCTTTGGGGCTCACACAAATGCACAGATTTGGAATAGAATCTACAAGCACACTTCTTAATAGGCAAGAGACCTACTTTCACCATTTCACACACAAAATGCTCAGAGAACTGCTAGGGTCTGATGAAAGAAGAAAAAGAAAAAAACAAAAGCCCAAACCACCCAAAATCCTCTAAATGTTTCTGGGCCCAGTACTTGGTGAAAAGAATCACAGAATTGCATTACCATCCTGCTGGGAACTCTGAGCTTCTGCTGCTTATAAAGTTATGATTTGCAAGTCAGCTGTGATGAAGCTCTTAAGCTGTGCAAGTCACCATTGCAAAGCAACACAGATTTCCTGCAGTTGTCAATAAAGAAAAAAATACCTGCAAAATTGCAAGTCCTGGGCTGAAGCCTGGATATTTTTCTTTCATCTCAGCAACTTGCTTCTTTAGCCTCTCTCTCACTTGTCTGAAGAGACAAAAAAACACAAGGTAGAAGTTAACCACAGGGCTGAATTCTCATACAGTGATCAGTCAGGCGTTGAAAAGATGGCAGATGGGCAGAATGGTGAACTCTTATACCTTGAGTACATAAGGCTCAGCAATCTCCAAATAAGATTAATATCCATAAACCACTAAGTGTCACAGTTTTATTCAAACTTATTTGAGTTTGGGGGGGGGAGAGGGGTTTGAAGTCCACTTTGTGCTTCTTCACCCTCCTCTTCATGCTCTCATAGGATACAAGTGTAAAAAAAAAAATTATCATAGAAACTCCCACGATTTCAAAGTCACAACTCAAAAGTAAACCCTCTTTTCACACACACCATCCCAAATCTACCTGTCTTCCATAGAAATCAATCAACACCATCATCATACATGCTGTCCTGGTAAAGGGTGATAAATACAAATGGTAAACCTCCAGAAAATAAGCTAACCAAACATGAGGTATTTAAAGATACACCTCTTCTACAGTTGGTCAATACTATGTGTTTCTATTTCTTGCAAGCTTGCCCTAGCCCAGGCTGGGTAGGATGCAGTCCTGTACCCACATTCCTGCCTCCAGTCTGCTTCTGTGCTTGCCAACAAGCATTCAAGAAAATGCCCCCAGCCCGAGGGCTTCCATGCAAGGCAAAGATTCTTCCATGAGAGCAGGAAGGAGAATGGGAAGTGGATAGAGGTGAAGCCACATAGAAAATTAGCTAATACCTCCAACACTGCTCACATTGACCCTTCAGTGAAGACAAGTTTAAGGATTTAATTAGTAGATCAAGACTTAGAAATGGAAGCATGAGAGGATTTACTGATTAGTTAATCTAACTCAGGTGTCAGCTCCTACCCACTTTACTATGTAATGCTTTAGAGATAACGAGTACCTATCACTGATAAATTAGCCATGGACAGCTCAAAAGCCACTGTCACCATGCTCCACAGCCTCTAGTTTCTCAGTCACTGTCTGGCTCCATGTACAAGATCATTCACCAGGGAAGGTGGTAGGGCAGAGGTCCTGGTGCCAGAGAAACTGTGCTCTTTTGAATTTGAAATTCTGCCAAAATCCTGGGTGCAGACCAAGCACTAATGCTCTTTCTCTTCATCAGAGGCAGTCAGGATTCAGAGACCAGTCCTGCTCATCTCATGGGCTCATGCAGCTGGATGGTGGCTATAGCCCCTCACTGCAAATATAGAAGGTACTCACTCGAGAAAAAAGTCAGAAGAAAACCTCACAGGACACTACAGGCATAACATGTTTGTCTTACTCCATGTGATCTCCAGCCCATGTCCCACCCACTATTCTCAAGAGAGATGAGAAGGTGCTACCATCACACCAAGCAAACCTATTGTGCTCCAAACATCCTTCTGTTCAAAACACAGAAGGTCGCCTTGTGCTCATCTGCTCTCAAACCAGTATCAGGAGGTCTGCTACTTCCCAAGTAGAACCAGACTTCCCAGACAGGAGGAGGTGCTGTTTGTGCCAGTTCATTAAAACTGCAAACAGCAAGGGTACAGGGACAGAGTACCTGATGTACCTGACAGAGTTCCTGATGCCAGCTGTGAGACTGCAATTCTTGCCATACAGAGAAATCCCAGGATGCCAGATAGCCAGTGAAGCCAACTCTACACTGAAACTATGAGCTCCAGAGGCAAGAAGAAAGGGAAATGGGAGCAGCAAACCCAGCAGCACTGATCCCAGGGGATGGCTGCAGCTGGCCCAGTCAGAAGCAGCCCTGGGGCTGTTGCAGATGCCCTCTCAGGGGAATCACACAGCTCCTGCTCAGCTCCAAACCATGTGTCTCTCCTGCTGCATCTTGAATCACACTGTCAGAGCTCTGCAGCACCTGAGGAACAGGTTCAGAGTGTTTGTGTCTGGGCAATCTGTTCCAAGTCCCTTACAAGCTTTGGAAAAGCAGGCTTTCAATTATATTTAAGACACAGTAGTACCTAGGCTTCCTTTAGCTATCACTCCTGTACAAAACTTGACACCAAGACTGGCTTGCCATAGCAAGCTGTTTTCTGAATTCTTCAGCCTTGACCTAGCAATTCTTCATGCTGAAGTGACAAAAATTCATCTGCTGGATGTCAGAATCACCAACTGCTTTTCCTTACACTCCAGCTCTAAGTCCCTATGGAAGGCATCAAATCCACAGCTGCAAGCACAGCAGTGCCTGAGCTCACCAGAAGCCCATAAAACCAATGCAGGGAGCACCAGAACCCTCCTGCTTGTGGCTTGTGAGTGGGTGCTGTGGGCCAGCTCCTTGAGAGAGCTATTTCTGAGAATAGCCCCTGGTGTTCCTGTGGGGAAGGCACAGCACTGGTTTGAAGCCTGCAAACAAAACCAAATGTAAGCAAAGGTGAAATGTACCAAAAATTACCATGCAGTAAAGCCCTCAGCTGGAAAGGGTCTCAGATCTGGGTTTTACTTTTAATGCCATGTCCCCAGTAAAGGAGAACCAAGCTCACCTAAGGGTCTATTTTCCCTCTGTCCTCTGTGAAGCAGGAACGTGGAGCACTTTCACCCCCAGCAGCCACAACTGTTCCTACATTATATTGCTGTCATTTTCTGTAATTAGGCACTGACTCTCTTCCCCTTTAGCTACAGAAGAAAGGTAACATGCACAAACACACAAAAAGGTGCTGCCAGCAAGGATTTTTTTTTTTTTTTTGCTTTAGGAGACTTAAATCGAGAAATCTCTTGTTAGACAGCCACCTAGTGTTAACTACCACTGCTCTCTAGTTACCAGAAACAGCACAGCTACGAAGATTCAAGAGAAAATTCAGGAAAAATAATTTCACAATCCTTGTTTCAACTCTGCAAAGCTACAAATACGTGACTAAATAAACTTTGCAAACCAGCAGCTACTTAGTGATACCATTTGCAAAATTCTATTGTGCACTTTAGGTAGTACCAGGACAAAGATAAAAGTTCATATGGATAAATCAACATTTTTTTACTAGCTATATGAAAACACTTATAAGTCATAACACTTATAAACATAAATTTGAAGTTTTATGTGGCAATTTCTCCAAAAGCCTTCCCTCTGACACCAAGACCTCTCCTCTGCCTAAACCCTCTTCCACAAACAATCTCAAACTGCAAACAAAGGTCCAGGGTCCACACAGGTTAAGGACAGCACATGGCTCTGAGCATACAGTCCCCAAGCCAGCTCCAAACAGTAAAGAACCCGTTAGCTTTTCTTGCTCTAGACTGCAACAGTGAGCTGAATTTAAATTCACCAAGTGAATTTCCCAGAAGAGCAAAGGACAAACCACACTCCTCCAGCTCTGCTGCAAAAGGAGAGGGAAGTACAGCACAGCTCCCATGCCAGTGCCTCCACCACACTTATGGGATTCTGTACAAACAGCTCAGCTCTGTGGTTTGAGAGCCATACTCAACAATTTCCATACTCCACACATCACCAGGCTCTGTTTCTCCCCCTTCTGTAAGTAAGAGTGCCCAAGGTCTTAATGACTACTGCCAAATGAATACCTGCCAAATACCTCCTTCAGCAATGATACTGCCCCAAGAGCTTGGCTTCAATGCCTGGATGACAGACTCCCCAAATATTTCAGAACCATGCATCAGAAACATTCTTTCTGCACCCCTCTAGAAATGGCCATACAATGCTTACAGCCCTCCTCAGTTCTCCCTGTGGACCCGTTTTCCACCAGACAAGGTTTTCTCCTACCCTGTAGCATCTTCGGGGCAGGGTCACATTTTTTAATTCTGTGTCTGTACAGCAGACACAAGGGTTTCTTGCTTGTGTTTAGGGCAGCTCAGTGGAACTAAATGGTACTGGACCACACAGTTCACTTTCCAGATGTGAACTAGGCCTCTCTCATCAAATTTTCCTTATCTATAGAAGCAAGGATGCTCTCTCACTCTTTCGCAAACAAAGTATCTATTCTTTTTGCATGTTTCACAAAAACAAGAATGCCACCTGATTTTTGTTTAAATAACTGACAAGACTCTGGAGTAGGTAATTTTCCACTCCCTTTGGGGGTTGGGTGCTTCATGGCAGGAGCAAAAAATTTACAGTACTTAAAGAGTTTGGGTTTAAAACATGCACAGAAACCGAGAATTTTGTAGCTGTAAAAACACATGGTTGATTCACCTCATCTATTACTATTTTACTGACTTACAAAAAACAGTTTGCTTGATTAAAGGATAAAGCAACAAAAAACACCCCCTAAAAGATAACAACTGAAAAGACTTTGCAGTTGAATCAAGTGAAAAACACTCCCCTTCTAAAATAGGCAATTCAGTTGGAAATTCCTAGAAAAACCACATGCATATCCCCACTTCTTCTGCAAGACTCCTGGCCTGGAGGTGGACTCAGGACAAGGAGAATTCTCTGGAACAGAACTTCTCTAGAGGGTCTGGAAGGGACAGGCATCTGCAGAGTGGATAGCCCATCTCCTCATGCCCCTACTAGGAAAAAAATAAAATAACGTAAGGCCCATTCCTGTAGAGCAAATAGGATGATAAACTGGGCATAATTAGCTGCAAGTATTTTTCCATTTTGTGTTGAGTCAGGATTTGATTTTGACAGGGTTCCACCAAGCACCCCAGAGCTGTGGTGGAAATTGAGCAATCTTTTTTTTCCTATTAATATCTTATGCTGAGTATTTGCACAGCATCACAAAGGTCCTTGTCCCTGAAAACGATAATGCAGAAAGCAAACTGATATAGAAAATGCCATCACTGTACCTAGAAAATAAAAGACAGTAAAGCAATATGCACTGTCAAGGAAGCTAGAAGTTTAAGGTGAATGCTCAGAATTCCTCCAAAACACATTCACTGTACTCAAGTTAGCATCTTGCCAGATTGCCACGGCTAAAACTGGAATAATGTATAGCTTGAGAGGATCTACTATGCCTCAGGGGCATAGAAAAAGGAAACTCATAGTAAGCACGTGGCTAAGTACCACCAGCACCTTACAGCGTGCAGAAAGCACTGGCTTTAGGACTGACAAAAGTGTAAGGAAGCACACAGGCCTGAGGCTGTGCTACTGGCTCAAAAATTAGCAGATGAAAAAATATGCAAGCAGCCTGTAATCATGGATAGAGAAATCCAAGACCTATCAGGCCCACTTTTCAGAAATGCTCCACTGTCAGATGGATGTAGATGTGTTATATGCAGCAATATCCAATACCAGGTCTAACAAATTTTTAGAAATTACTTTAGACCATTTCACATTTATCCTTTCTGCCTGAGTTCCCTAGTTACAGAGAGAAGGTACTGAATGAACCTACCCAAGCAAGCCCCATTTGCACAGAGCATTACAGTGAACTGTTACCCTTTGCTAAACACAGTGTTTTCCTAAGGTTGGTGAAAGTTCTTTTAGTTTTTTTACCTCTTCTTACCGTATGTAAGAAGGAACAGGAAAACGAAACAAACTAAAAGACATAACTCAGAGTCACCTATACTCGGGGCTCGCCAGCCGAGTAAAAGCTGAAAAGCAGCAGGAAGCTCAGCGCAAAGATGCTGAGAGGTCACAAGCTGCTCCGCAGGGCTGATGTTGGACACTGCCACCTAAAACCTGGCAGCCACACGGGATGGGTTTCTCGGGGGCAAATGCAGCCGTGACAAACACTTCAGCTTCCCAAGATCTCTGATCCCACCTTCATTCCATAACAACTCCCAGCGTTTCCGCCAGGAAGAAGTAAACTTTAAATGGCAACATAGTGACAAAGTTTCAGGATACCTTCCAGCCGCTTCATCCCGGCGGCCGAGCCCGAGCAATGCCCACCCACAGCCCCATCCCCCCCGGGCCAGCAGAGCTGGGTCCCCCAGGGCACCCCCCGGGCTCCGCGGTACGCGGTACGTACGCAGAGACCATCTTGCCGCTGAGGACCTCGGCGGGGGCCATGGCGAGGGCGGGGAGGCAGCAGCCGAGCGCGGCGGGGCTCCGGGAACGTCTGCGGGACGGGTTGTCCCCAGCACTTGTCCCGCTCCGCGCCACACGTGGCCCCAAACTTTCGGCGGGCGCCGGTCCCACCGCGCAAGCGCTACCTCCGCCCCGGAGGAGGGCGGAGAGGGGCACGGAGGGGCGGCTATGGGCTCCCCCCACTGTGGCGGCGGCGCGGTGCCTCTTCCCTTGCCCTTCCCGCCGCCCAGAGGGACCCAGAGAGCAGCGGGGTTGAGCGAGGCGGCGAAATGGCCGCCAAAGCGCCTCAGAGGCGCCGCTCTGGGCTGCGGCGTTTCCTGGCGTCCGGCTCTGCGGTTCCTGGGCCGCAGGGCGGGCTGCAAGCGCTGGGCGGGGAGGGGGAAAGCTGCTTCCGGAGCTGGGGAATCACAAAATCTGCCTCCAGGATCGTGATGATGGAAGCTGCCTCTGGAGTTGGGCGCTGGGGAGGGCGCGGCCGGGGGGATGCTGCCCGTGGGTGCTGAGGGGCTGGCAGTGCCGGTCTGCTGGTTGGGGGGCTGTGCACACGGAGTTCCTGGCTGTATCCTGACGAAAAATTGCAAATCTTCGTAAGAATAATCCCTGCGTTTCATGTTTTGGGGTGTTGTCCAGAGTAATCCTTAACCCTTCAGATTTTCGTCACGTTTTTCACACGTAAAGTCACCAAACCTCTGTGTACAGAGGGCAATGCAGGAGGAGGCAGGGTCGTGGCTACAGCTCAGGGGGTTTGTCAAGAGTGAGGAATAGGTTCCCGACAGGTGCTTCCCAGGGATGTACTTGGAGTCAGTAATCCTGTGAGGGCTGATGGAGATGTAGATTCCTGTCAGATCCGTGCAGTCCTCCGTGTTTGCTGTTACCTACATAACCGAGGCTTTTCTTTGCTCTCTGGGCCAGGAGAGTCAGTGATTTTCTCACACATGTGGCAGATAAGTGATTGGGGTCCAGACAGAGCTAGGGAGAGGAAAAGCATTTAAATACTGAGGAAAACTGGCTTGGGCAAGATAGTGCCACAACCCAGAGAAGTTAAGGTACTCCTCAGTGTTCCCTGCTAATAATCTAGACATGGTTTGAGAAAGGGTCCACCATTCAAAATCTGGCAACAGAAAAGTCAGGCCCATCAAGATCGATGGTGGGATATACAGACTTTTCTGTTTCAGAAGCTTTACAGTTGCTTCTCTGGTATTCCAGGAAGAGAATATAAGCCATATATGGTTCAAAACATCCCTGATGATAAGGCTTTTCTTTGTGTTTCCTTTCATAGACTAACAAATTATATCTTGTCTGCTTTTTGGTTCCTTTTCTGTTGAGGTAAGAGCTTGTTACCTTGAGTGATAAAATACCTTAAGTTAACATTGTGTTGTGGTTGTAGGGCTAAAGATCAGTAATTTCTCTTTAAAAGTGACTTGGAAAATGACAGAAAAATTTGCATTTTAGGGTTTTTACATGCTAACTATAAAAAGCTTGTATGTATTCCCTGTATTTTCTGGAATGCTCCAAAAAGTGCTTGCAGTATTATACAATCAAAACTGAGATTACGCAATTAACTGAGAAAAGAGATTTTTCTAGGCTGCTTAAAATTCTGTGCCTTATTTGTTTCTTCTGTTGCCATTATCTGAGGCCTGAATGAACTCTTGGAGGGATGGGGGGAGTGTTGTGGAAAACCAGTGTTCAGGATAAGCTCACAAAACCAACTTTTGTCAAAAAAAGATTTGATATTCAGAATGGCTAGTGTAAAATATCAGGCAGAAAAAACCCCAAACAAACAAAAAAAGCCATCTTATTTAAATTTTTTACATCACCTCATTTTGAGAGTGAACAGAAGAAACTGTTGCCACTGGGAGGTGTAGATTCCTCCCCAGAGTTGCTCAACTGCATGATTTGAATGCATGTGTGAACATTAACATCACTTGCTGCTTTTCGTAATGCCCCAGGTCTTAAAAAAAAAATGTCTCGTAGTTGCAAATAAAACTTTGCAAATGACCTATGTTTATTATAGGGTCTAAAAAATAGGAAATAAGTGGTTTAGAGATATTTTTTTATTGTTTAATTATATTTGAGCCAAAATCTCAGTTTTTAGAAGGGATAGAGTAATGAGTTTTAAATGTTTATGCCAGAAAAGCAGCCCGAGGTTAGCTCCTTTATCATAGCATGAAGTTATTTTGTATTTCTAGCTTGTCTAGTGTCAGTCAAGTGCTAAAGCTGGTATTGTTACTCAGGGGTTGTGTGTTGTCATGCCTTTATATAAAAGCCTGTTCTTTAACATTTACTTTTAGCTACCATCCTGAGGCAAAAAATAACTGGAAATGGGATGGGAAAGAAATACAAATGGGATGAGGTGAGAAGGAATGGCTGAACAGACCCTTCTGCTCTGTTCATCTCAGAGCCAAATCCATCCCTGAATCAGAAAGTTACTATTCATATGTGGGGAAATCTCAGAGAGACACAGTGGCAAAGAAACATTGTGAAAATGTTTTCAAAGTTGACACCAGTAATTAGTGCTTTATGCTTTCTGTAAAATTATTTTGATCGTATTAATGCAAAAGAAGGAGAAAACAACAGAGAGCTCTGAGCATAGTCTGTTTCATATCAAAGCAGACTTATTTTCTAATGGCTGTTAGGATGAAGAAGGATAAAAAAAAGGTTACTTCAGGATAGGTTTAAACTTCAGAATAAGAGAAACCTCTCTGTGTGTTGCCCCAGAACAGTTGCTCTGCCTCACTCACCTCCCTGCCAGGCATCTCTGCATTTGATTTGGCAACTCCCACACTGGATTGTTTACCTTTGCATCCACCCCCTCTTACCCAACACGTCAAAAGTACTGGAGCTTTTTCTTTAAAGAAGCCACAAAGGCTGAAAAATGCGTGCCAGAAAGACTTTCAGTGTTACTGATGAGCTAGCAGCTGTGCCTCTGATGGCACAGGGCACCAGGGGCTGCAACTTGTTATGAGAAACAGACCTTGAATCAGCAGACTAAGGAAAAATATTAGGCTTTGCTTCACCCATTAAGTGGAACAATTTAGATAGGACATTGTCTCCAGTAAAGGAAGAAGAACAGAAAAGCTAACTTAAGTTAGCTTCATAAATCTTGGTCAAAGAAGAGATTTTGAGAAAGCTTGTTTGCAAGAGCACACCAAAAAAACAGTATTAGACTTTGATTCCTCAAACACAAAAGGAGAACCTTTCCAGCTTAGAGATGCCCCACTGAACAAATCAGGGTTGATTAAAAGATGTTACTCTAGAATGCACCTTATCTTCCATGGTGGACAACAGAACTTTGTAATGGGATAACAGTGACATGTTTAAATACATGCCCCAGAAATAACAAGCTGGTGATGCAGACAGAGGCCGGGCAGTCACTGCAAAAGTAGCTTTAATTTAAGACAGTATTTGCTCTTTGGCCTCCTCAGGGCTCCTGATTCAATGCCTGAGCTGGCAGATGAGTGACTGCAGTGCTTTTCATCCTCTTCAGTGCACAGACAGAGAGATGAATAAATCACTTCCAAGTTTTAACTACAATGAGCTGATTTTCCATAAAGCAAGTGAAAGGTACTTTCATTGTAGGTATTCCTGGCAGGGTGGTAAAGCTGGCTGTGTCCTATGGAGTGGCAGTAACAAACCAGGGCTCTGAAATTCTTTTCTGACCCCTGTCTTAAACTTACAATTCCCATGCTTACCATGCTGGGTTTTTTTATTTACTACTCTGCAGTATAAGGCTCAAACCTCTGTATCCCAAAAGTTTGGCAGCCTCTAGTGAGAGCCATCACATTTCAGCCCTTTCCTTTTGCCTAAGAGTTGTGTGGTTTGTTTGGTATTTAAAACAAAAAACTGCTCCATTTATAAATGAGGAAGAGCCTGGAAGAGGTACCAGATTCAGAGACACATTGCTAATACTTGCTCTGAAGGTGTAGAGTGCTTCAGGTTCCCACATGCTCTGCTGCATCACTGAAGAAAAGCAGTAAATTAACCTTGCAAGTCTGTAGAGCTCTAGTGTCTGTGTCTGTGTCTGTGCTGCACACCTCTGGGAGAGAGATTTCTCAAAAGAATAGCAAGGTTTGCTCATTTCTACTACCGTGAACTCCCTCTGAGCTTTCCAATTCCTTGAGAACTGATTAGAAAGCCTGTGCTATGGAATGGTGTGTCTTTGCTGCTATCTTCAAGATTTAAATAATCCATCAGGACAACGTAATATTTTGTCCTATATGTCAGGTGTATCTGGCAAAAAGCACATTAAGGGCCCTTTGGGTCCCCTGCAGCCATCATTTTGAAGCAAAGCGTTTTGATATCTCTCATCTCCATACCCTGGTGTGAACTTGGTGTGGAATCAGAATATGGTTTGCACAGTATGGGGAAACATGATGGGCTGTGATGGTCTATGATTTCTCTTTTATGCCCTAGAAGCTTGGAGAATAAAATGAGCAATTCCTTCCAAGAACTGGAGCTGTGACAAGCTGTGAATGTTATTGGTGTCTCTTTTGTTTGCTAAAGAATGTAGGACCAGCAGGCAGATTCTGATGGAGACCAAGACCCTACTGAGTCTTCTATCCCTTTTACTTTGAGGATTCAGTAGCATTCCTGGAGCTTTGTGAAAGGATCTGGTGAGTGAGGCAAAGAATTTTTCCCCTTTGTGGACAGTTTTTTATTCCTAGACCCTCTTATTTTGTATCATTTTTACAGATTACAGGATGATGGATGTTTTGTATTACAGGTAGTCCACGTGGCTTCCAGAGGAATGCTGAGAAGTTTCTTTCCCCCCTGTCCTGGGATCTGAAGAGGGGTTCCTTGACATTTTAAGTAGGAACATTTTCACACAGGATTCCATGACAATTTGGACTTTTTTTCTTTTAAAAAGTCTGATTTTGAGGCAACACACGTGGCATCCTTCACTCAGGAAGGTGCCCTTCACTCAGGCACCACAGTCGTGAATGATAGAGAAGAGTTATGGCTTCACGTGAAGGGTGATTCAAAAGCCAGAAGAGTTGTCTTTTGTATTCACTTATTGGGAAACAGATTGACACATAGGCAAATAAATAAGTTAATGTACTTTTTAAAGAGAAAAGTGTAACAGTTCTGTAGTTTTTATATTCATCAGTTTTCAACTGTCTTTACCTGCTTCAGGGGGAGGAGAGGTCTGGATATCACCAGCTTATTCACAGGCAGAGAAGAGGAATGTGGTTTGCTTCAGTTCCCCATTTCATTTTTTGCTTTCAGTTTGTTACCTGATGTTGGTGATCAAAAGACTCTGACCTCCATGGACCACATATATATTATATCAACAACAGCATATACAGAGACAGAGTTGCTCCTGGAACTAAGAGAACCCTCAGTATGAAGGAAATAGTCTATGGAAAATCAGTAAGTGACAATTCTTGGTATACTTTCAGGTGACACTGCAACTTTCAAAGCAGATCATAGAATCATAGAATGTCTAGGGTTGAAAGGGACCTTAAATATCATGTAGTTCCAACCCCATGCATAGGCAGGGACACCTTCCACTAGACCAGGTTGCTCAAGGCCCCATCCATCCTGGCCTTGAACACCTCCAGGGAGGGGGCAGTCACAGCTTCCGTGGGCAACTTGCTCCAGCATCTCACCACCCTCGCAGGCAAGAATGGAGAACAAAGCACAGATAAGAATGGTAGGTAATGTAAATTCTCTTGCTGCACACTGGGAAGCTGTAGGGTGGGACAGGGTTGTGAATCCTTAGAATTCTGTGGTTGTAGGCATGAGTTTAGGCACAGGGAGCTGCATGTACATCTGCATTACCCTTGGCTCTTATCTCAGCAGCTACAACTCCTTCCTCACTTTACTGCACCCTGTGTGAAGGTATCACAAGTACCTTTTAAATTTAACAGCTGAACCTGATAGCTTAATGTAACACTTATTGTATTTTATTTAAGTAGGATTGTTACAAGGGGAAGAACATCTATGGTACTTGCTAAAATCTCTTACAAACACACACTCAGACATTCATTTGTTCTCTGTGATTTACCATTTTCAATTGCACCAGCACTGCTCAGTGAGCAGGAAAAGCTATTGGGATATGAAGTTTGGTTTTTCTCCTGGATGTTTCCCAGCAGTACCCTTCTTGCAGATTATGCAGTCTTAGACTTGGAAGATTTATATCATATTGTAGCCATATTGAGGGCTTCCACGAAGGAGCCTGGCCAAGTTGTCTGCTTTCTATTACCTAAATGACATCCCTTGAAGACTCTGGGAATTAGGGGATGGAGGAGTCTGGTGTCTGGCTGGTGTCCAACCAAACTGCACTGTGGGGTAGATGTGGCAGGGCCTGTGCTGAGCATCTGGACCTACTCAGGCTTTTCCTCTAACTTTCCCAGATCTCACCATGACATAAACATGTGCTTCTGAGCTTGGACTCATAATCAGGCAGCTTGACTGCAGGAAGGATTTGGGCTTAAAACTGAATGGGCAAAATTAGAGTCAGCCAACAGCAGTGCACAAGTCCACACCTGGATCACTGGGATATGAATCACTGCAAACATAGCATACCCAGTCAGGGAAAAGGTACCTTGTGGGACTCTCTCTATTTTTGTACTTGTGGCATCAAGATTTCCTGCAAAGAGACACCAACTTCCTTTGTTTAGGCAAGGGGATGCAGTGAAATATGTCTATGCAATCTTTAACTGCTGACATCCACGTGGGTGGATCAGGGTTCCCAACATCTGGAGCCAGTGTTACATTCATGGGCTCAAGGCATTAGGATGGGGACTCCTCCTTCCTACCCATGTGCATAATAATTTGCATTTCCTCCTAGCTTGTTTCAGCCCTTTGCAGCTTGAGGTCCAGGTAATTGTGTAAAACTGGCATAACAAATACATTTACAATTTCTTTATAGCCATTTTCATACTGAAAGAGCAAAAAGACAGGGGGAAAATGGCCACTTGTGATGTCCAAGCTTTGTTGCATCCTTGCAGCCAAGGAAATTTTGATGAGGGAAGAAAGAAGAAGATTCATACAAGGTGGGAGACATTTTGGGGAAACACTTTCTGCAGTGGCACTTGAAAATGGAACTAAGGGGAAAAAAAGGTATTTTTCCTCAGCTTTTTGGCTGAATTATGGTAGTTCTTGCAAAAGATGACAGTAATGAGGAGAACATGCATTTCTGTTGACTCAGTGATGAGCATACCCTGGGTTAATGGAAAATGTGAGGACAATTTGCTCTGGTAACTGTCATCTTTGGCACTGAACATTCTTTAATCTAAAATTTAAGGTGTTCAAAGCCTCATTAGCTGGAGTACATCCCAGGTTTTAATGGGAACATATCTCTGAGCTACCTATTGAATGCCCCTGTATTAATTAGTCAGAATACCCCAGGGTAGAAGGAAAAACATATTAACATGAAGCAGTATCCTGTGTCTGCAGTGCTCCCTATAGCTATGCAATTGGTAATGTCTGAAGAGGGATGCCTTCATTTGTGAAAAAATCAGAAAATGTGGGGATAGTTCAAGTGTCCATGCCTTGCTGATACTTTCTAAGGAAGACAGGGTGAACTCTGGAGCTCTTCACAGTTTTTATGCAGATATGGCTGTTACACATTAGGAATTTGATTGCATTGGTGATCCCTTCAGAAACAGTCTATTCCCAGAAGCACCACTTGAGAATATCCAAGACTTTTCTGTCCTAGTCTCTCTGTAACTGTGGTTCCTGACCTCATTCTAGCAGGCTTTGCTTATGTCATCTTCTCAGCCATGCCCTCTGGGTCCAGCTGGTCTCTTTGCTGTTGTGCCAATATTTGAGGCTGAAGGGACCTCTTAAGAACACCTTGGTCAAACTGCTCCACCCAAGCAGGCTCAGCTGAAACATTTGCCCAGGACCTTGTCCAGCTGGGTTTTGAAGATCTCTGAGGATACAAAGTCCATAACTTCCCTGGACAACCTATTCCAGTGTTCAGCCATGCTCACATCTCACTTATTATTGTTGCTTCTTCCCCTTTGTCTCAGCTATTGCCTCCTTGACCCTCTTCCTTATGCTGGACTGTGCACTCTGTGCTCTGTCCATCTTTAACACTTGCACATCACCTGCTGATGCCCAGCTCTTATTTAGGAAGAAGAGAGCTAAACCAGAACAGAGGTAATACCACAACAACACAATATTCCTAGAAAACTTTTCTTCTTGGCACTACTGATTGCATACTGGGGCTGGTCAAGAAAGCAAAACCTGTTTTATAAATCAGGAGTGGGCCAGTCAAGAAACCATAACTTGTTTAATAAGACAAGAGCTTTGACTATAACCTGAGAGTAACTTCTGTGATTTTTTCAGCCACAGGCAAAATTCTCAAATTCTTAAATACTGAAAATCTGTAGGTGCCCTGAATTTCATCAAAGCAAAAGGACACCTTAAGCTTGCAAGCTCTTAAACAAGGAAAGCCCTTCTGAGTCAGCCTTACAGAGATAAATGAGCAGTTTATTAGTACACAAAAAGGACAACATAATTTGTAGAAAAATTTCTATCAGTTGCTCTTGTAAAACTTCACACTTTTCAGCACTGCATTTTAAGAAGTTCAGAGAATTCTTTTGTTTTCTTTTTTGGGCTTGTTACAGCAAAGTTGCCATCAGCAAGGTCGGAGGCTAAAATCAACCCAGCCTTATTATTTTTACAATTTACATAAAGACATGTACATTCTTGTTAAGTGCCCAGTGAGAGCTAACATTTCTGATGGGAGGAAGAGGGATTTTCCTGAAGTTACAGCCATCAGCCATTTCTCATAACAGTGCTGAAGTCACAAAATTATGTCCCAATGGCCAGTGTTAGTGGATGTCCAATACTTCTTTACAGCAGGATTAAGAAGCAAACAAATAGAGAGTTGAGTGATATGAAGAGTACCCACACTGAAATCCATACTTGAGCAGATTCATTCAAACTGGTAACAAGATAACAGGCTGAAAAGTTCCTTGTTTGATTTTGGATGCCACTGTGAAATTGCACCCCACTTAGGGTCCTGGTGTTGTGCTGTTCCTGCTGTGGTGCTGGGATGGTACAGCCTGTGTGAAATCCCAGCCCACTGAAGTCAGTGGGAATCTTGACATTTGTTCTATGGCTGTGTCAGTGACTTTTGTTATCACTGGTGATGCAATACCCCTGGTACAATGATGCAAACGTCACAAAGTAGATGTTTGACCCTGTGGAAAAAAAAAAAAAAAAGCGCAAACAGTACGAGCAGCAGCCAGCCAAAGCAAATAAAGAATCTGAGGAAGATAAATTGTTCAGGATTTTTTTTTTTTAACTTTTACAAAGTGTTCTGGATACTCAGAGAATTTATGTTCCTATTAATCAGCTCTGAAGAAGAACTGGTCAGCATTTCTGAAGTAGTGAGAAACATTTTGGCTATAGCAGAAGCCCAAGGTAAAGGCTGCTCACATAGCAAGAGTGTGCTTCCTATTGCTACAGAAATATGAGTTTCACAAATAACTTCTTTAGTACTACTCTGTGAGGTTTATCTGCCAGCTATGTCCATAGGCATGCTGTTTCCTGTGGGCTGAGCCCTCCGAAAGCCAAGAGGCTGGCCAAAAGCAAGCACTTCACGTGTGTTTTTAGACTTTCTGAACATGGTCCTGACTGCCCACCATGTCTGGCAGATACTGCATCCAGCAGTGGGGGGGGTGAGCACAAGATTAAAACCTGCACAGAGCAGAAGAGACATTTTAAGCTGCATGTCATGAATGTCACAAGCTCGCTCTCTTTGTGCTTTTCTACAAACCTCCAACACCTGTATTTAAATAATCTTGAAGGACTCTGGGTAGAAAGCAGTGATGTTGCTGTGAGGGAGCAATGGATATGAACTGAACCTTTTCCTCCACCCTCTCATGACAAGCAGCAGTGACAGCACATGCTGAGCCCATTCAGCCTCAGGAGCAGAGATGCAGAGGCAAGGCAGCATTTTGCCCAATGCCTTTGCCACAGTACAAGCCTTTCCATGTCCTCAGTTCTAGCTGAAGGGAGAGAGCAACTTACAGGAAAGCAATGTGAGCTCTCCTGTATCACTCTCTTTCCTGTAAACCACTGGATTTTCAAGAAATTTCTGGCAGTGATGTCCCTGCACATGGTCATATAGTCAAAAGTCTCATCTAGACAAGTCTAGGTATTTTGTAGCTTTGTTAGAGCATGTTGTGTCCCATTTAAAAAAAAATGGGAGACATACTAAGCTGAACTCAACAGTCTATGAATTACACACAAACCCACCACTAAAGACTGTTTTATGAATAGTTACCATTTTTAACTTGAAAAAGAATTTTGTGGATCATGCTGTCTATTCTCCTATTTGTCCCAGTACCAAAACCATTCCTGGAGTAAATCTGGTGTAAAAAAGAAGTGTAAAAAGACAAAGCAATTTCCCAGTGCCTGATGTGAGACCCGTAGACTGAGAACTCAGTAGACTGAGTGTTTTTTCCTGCCAGCAGATCTGCCTTTGGTTTTCCCCTCAAAACTCCTACAGGTGTGAAACTGGCATAGCTTACACACGTTTCCAGCTTGAATATTCCGGTACTGCATTTTCCACGTCATTCTCCACGAGTTTAGCGACCACATGGCTCTTGTGTGCCAAGAGTCTTTCCTTGAGTCTGAAAGCCCCAACCCAAGGCAGACAGCAAATTGTGCAGCTAAAGCTGTTGTTCACACATTCCACGCTAAGGGGGGCTCTTGTCACAGAGAAAAGAAACACTCCAGGCGTCTTTTACGGATGGTGTAAGGCTGGTTGCAGCATCAGGCTAGTCATACCCACTTATTTTGCAAAAGCTAAGCCTATTTTTTTTCGTTTGGTAAAAAAGAGCTCTTTATATGCAGGCAGCTACAGCTCGTAAAATAATCGCACCTACCTGTGTGCTACTGAGCTGCTTGTCTGGCTGAAGGCAAAAGCTTTGTTTTTTTCTTTCTAATCTCTTAGGTTTCAGCCACAGTTCTACTGGGTACAAGTCAGTTCAGTCCTTATGACCCCTTGGATGGTGTAAAATACACTATATGAAGGCAAGATCTTCTTTGTAAAATGATCTTACATGTGTTGTCCAAGTTGTTACTAACAAAGGAAAAAAAAAAAAACACATCTTTTTATTAATTCTCTTCTGTTTTCTTATGGGGATGATCAAGAGAGAAGGAAAGTTAAGGTCAGCTTAAATTTTTTTGGGCAAAATCATTGTCAGTCAGGGGGCTGTATGGGCTGGTTTCTTCCTGAGGGAGGGCAGCACCCTCACTGATGGGTGGCCGTGTCCTGTATGAACATGGTAGGCAGAGCTGGATGGGTGGTAACAGGGTGCATCAACAGTCCCAGACCAGGCAAGCAATGAACCAGATCCAAGATCAAAACAGGGAGCCAGGAGCAAACGGAGGCAGTCATAGAGACACCTGCTACATGGGTCCAAAGTCCATCCAGGATACAGGGTCAAAGATATACTGGAGACAAGCTCCAGTGGGTCCATCCAGGAGATCAGCATCCTACAGCATAGTTCTGAGGCACATCCAGGAGGACTGAAGACAGATTTGCATATAACATAGATTAGGCAGGGACTGCAGTAAAGATCTGGTAAGGGTCATTAGGGCTTAGAGCACTGATAGCAGCCTCCCTGATCCCTCAGAGGCAGCCTTGGGGACAGGGTTCTGCTTTCACTGTGGAACAGCCAGCAGTACAGCATGTAATGGTCAGCTCCATGGGTGAAAACAGACTGATGATTCTGTGATACTGCCTGCACACTAAGATGTGTAAACCAAATATTGTGCTGCGTTGTGAATTAGGGAGTCTTCAGAGAGATGGTGAAGTAGGGGGGGAAATACCATCAGTTGGGACTTCTGTAAGTTTAGTTCTAGTCACGGCAGTGAAAACTGTGGCTGTTAATCGTGGCTCCTATGGATTTTGGTAATGACAAGAGATCTTAAAGCACTGCAGCCTGCATTGCAGCCTTTCCCTGGCTGCAGTGTGAATGGCAGGGATGGTTTCCTCATTTATACTTTAAAGATAATTGGCTTAATACTTCCTAATTTGCTTTTAACCTGAACATCACAATTAATGAGAAACAAAAGCATGCTTTTTGAAAGTCAACATTTAGTTCTTTTACAGAAGGCAATTTATTTTAACTGTATCCTTCCTCCAGCATCTGGAGAAGTTTATCCCAGCAAGTTATTAACTATTTTACTTCTTGGTATGACAGATCATTTGCTGATTGCTCATTTGCTATATGTTTGCATGGTGAACTGGCTCAAGACTGAGAAAATAAAACCAAAACATTTTTCTTTTTCTGGCTGGATTTTCTCTCCAGAGCTGATAAACAGTCTAGATTCTCAGCATGGGATGAATTTTGGCTGTACACTTGCACAATCTCTCTTATTTTTTAGATTATGGAACCCCAGTTAACCAAGTAGTACTTCCCTCCTCTGTTTTTTTAGGAAGGTGCTGCTCAATTTAAGTAAAGATATCAGAATCTTTAGTATCACCAAAGATTTTTACCTATGAAAGGCAAGTCTAGAGCATCTAATCATCAAGATGCTCTAGTTTCTTGTTTAGTTAGTACTGTCTCCATCACAGCCAGGTCTCTGACATTTTTCTATGGGTCTTACAATCCTCACATTTTGTCAGGTGGAATTTTGTGATCTGATGGGTATTGTGGTAGCAGGTAGGGAGAAAATGGTGTCTGTATGAAAATCTGGTTAGTTCTTCTGGCAAATAAAAATTTTACCTTTGAAAAAAGATGCTTGTGTCCTCCCTGTTTTAGATCTGCATTTCCAGTAACACACCTTGTGGTTTTGATGCTAAGCCACAATTGCTTGCTCCTGTTACATCTGTTGTACCTGCCCACTTAGACAGTCAGATGCTTTTCACCTTATGATTTTGGCTCTTCTACAACCCAGTAATGCTCTTTATAGGTTCTTAGCTACATTATGGTCAGATGGAGAATTCCAAACCCCGGGTCACCTAGTTAAAATTTTTATAACAGTGCTTGTGTCAGAATTTCACTGGTTTTCTTTCTGGCTAGGTGGCTGGCTCCTCTGTTAGATGAACTTATTTTAAGAGAATCCAAAGAGTAGCAGATTAGTTTTTGAAACTGGGAGCTGAGAGACCAATATTACTTTTGGACCAAAAAAGGTCATGGATCATTCAGCAGCTTGCCTTTCTCCTGGCAAGTGGTTCCTGAAAGACATCAGACTGGCTAAGGCTACTGTGACTCAGACAGATCTGATACAAAAATAGTAGTGACTTTAGAATACTTAGCAAATAGCAAATTATGAAAGCCACTCTGTTATGATCTGACACTGGTCAGCCTTATCTTAAAAAGTGGCCAGGAAATAACTAGGATTGACTGGTTTGATTTTGAATGCGTTAATGTGCTAAAATAGACTAAAATTTCAAAATAATTGCATCAGTGCTGGCAGATCCATGCTACTTCATTAATGAAACAGATCTGGTAAGAACAGGTACTTTATTACCTGGAGACTGTGCCAAGCACTGCAAACATGTACAGATTGGAACTCGTTAGCTTTCCCTCCAATGACTGCACCGAGAGAACAGCAAATAATTGGTGGCAGGGAAAACATCTACAAAGATCATATTTTTAAAAAAGAGGGTGGACACTCGTGCCTATACCTAGTAATGGTTTCTCAAAGGACATTTAAAAATGAAACTGTGATTAGTTTAAAGTATCCACTTCTGACACTTGTTTCCATGAGAACAGGAGCAGCAGCTAGAAATCACGTCAGTGGAGTTCTTGTTGGTTGCACAGATGCAAGGAACTGCAGATATCATATATACAAGCATTAGGAGCACTCAGCATAGAGTTTTCAGAAGAATAGGAAGATTTTATGGTGTTTTAGGATCCCTTAGTATACTTACAGAAGCTCCTTGCAGATAATATTGCTGTTATTCTTTAAACAAAAAACTTTTTTTAAAAAAAATCAATTTCAAGCTAAAATAATTATTAAGAAGTAAATTTTCTTTGGAAAAATGCACCTCTCAAGCATCTACTAACATGGGGCTTGAAAAAAAAAAAAAACATTAAGTGTAACCACAGTAATATATTATTCTGCATCCACAAAACCTCCTGATAAGCACTTATTTGCCTTATATCACAACCTTTGCTTTATGGTATTCCATAATATGTGCTAGCAAAATATCTTTTTATGTGTTGCTGAATAATATATTTGCTTGGAGTGAGTTACAAAGAACAGTCTTATGTGATTTTCTTAAATATTTTCTTGGACCAGAAGTGTTTTGCAATGGAAATTCAGGCACAAATTCCTACTTAATTGAGCAATACTGCAAGATCTGGAAAGGAACCTAACCAGCATGGTGGAGCATTATACTGCTGGGGAAGTTGTAATTCAGACGTTTTTCATGTAAATTGGATGTATGGCCATTTGTACAGTCATTTAAAAAAATCCATTATTTCAGTCATGGGCAGAGAAAAACATAACCCTAAAGGGAAGGCAGAATCTCAGTGTCTGCAACTACAGGTACAAGTACTGCATCAAACCATCAAAACTCACCTGATTTCAACTTTGAGAACTGCCAAATCTCTGAACACTTGCAACATTGCAGACCCAAGAAACCCTAAACTAATCATGGCAACTTTCTGCTTCTTCCACAAAGTGCCTCTTTCTCCTAAGAAATGCAGACCATTCCTTTGTCCAGAAAGTGTATTAAAAATGTAATTTATGATCCATAAAACCTTTTAATTAATGCATAGTTTAGAACAAAGTTCTACTTAAAAGAATATCTCATTTCTAATACTGGTCAATAACTGATGTCCAGGGAAAAGTATAAGGAAAAGCTCACATATGGAGTGATTCTTCCTTGACATGACTTCTCATGGCAATCAGTAACCTAAGTCTGGGTTTTGTGTGAAGGTATAAAACTATTTTTAAAACTATTTTTTAATTTTTTAAAACATTGTACAATTTGTTTACTTAAACTCTTTCTGGAATAAGCTGTTGCATGCCATGTTTAACAGCATTTAGTTAATTCTACTGAGCCTATCTAAAGGCAACTTTTTTCATATAATCATAGAACATGCAGAGTTTGAAGGGACCTATCAGGATCATTGAGTCCAACTCCTGCACTCCTTTTCCCAAAGGAAAACAAAGAAGAAAGCCTGAAGGCTGCAAGTAACTTGTGTGCATGTTACTTTTGCAGGGAGAAGTTGGACAGCTTGTAATTGATGCAATTTCTTGCAATAACAAAATGTTCCTGACCTTCTGTTGATTATAGAGCAAATGTACTTCTAGTATGTCAAGTAAAATCAAATATAGCTCTTATTCCTCTCCTGCTAGTTCTCAAGGATGGTGTTATATACTAGGCTGCTTAATAAGAAATTTGAACTAAGTGGACTAGAATGAAATGGTATTGCTGAATACCTTAATGACCACCAAACGAGTCCCTCAATTTTCCTACGTAAGTACTTTTCATATTTACAAGCAATTAGAACAAGTATGCATCTGAGAGGAAGGGAGCTGTCAGCATGACATACAGAATGTAACATTTTAATGCAGGGAGATTTGTGCAAAATAAGGACATAGGAAATGGTTCATGGTCTGTTCCTTATGTCACCTGCCAGGCAGATCCTACAGCAAACACCAATGACCATATCTTCCAAGAAATGATACTCAACTGCAAGAGTTGAGTATTTCATTCTGCTTATTGGCACCTGGGGGTTCTGGTTAAGCAAAGCACAACTTTGCAAGATATAAACGTGGGGACCAAGTCCTAAGTTTCAGTAGAAGACAGCAGAGGTCAGAGGAGAGAGGAGCAAACAGGATAGGGTACCCAACAATGGAGGTCATTCCTACTTTTGCTCCCTTTCTACTCTTGGTATCAACATGACAATAAGTTTTATTAGAGGATTCTGCTTTTCTGCTTTGACTGTGACATGTCTCCCATGGACTCCTCACACCAAAAGGATGAGATAGCTTTGAGCAAGATAAAGAAAATTCATTCTGGACATATATTCTTCAGTTTGAGCCAGAACCTGAGCAATGATTATATAGAGAACTAAACAACTGATTAACTTATATTTGCAGTTTCTACTTACATTTAGAGATTTGGGGAGAATTGCACTTTAATAATGCTGTAATGTTAGAGGGACACTGAACATCTCAATTTTGTCTGCAAATTCTTTCAGACCACTTTACTTTAGCCACTCTAAGAAGTTATTTTAAAAGATACTGAATTTTGTAGCTGTCACATATAATGGGGTTGTAATTTTGCTGCTCTTCTTTCAATTGGCATTACATAAAGCATAACAATATCCACCAGAAGAACTTTTTCATTTTTGAGATGATTTTGCCTTCCAGATTATAGATAGTGTGCCGAGTTGACCATAAGATGGTGGAGCTCAGCACTGTGTGAGAAGGGAACAAGGCAAATAGCTGGGTCACAGACCTGGACTTTAGGAAAGGAGATTTTGGCCTGGTGATTTGCTCAGAAGACTCCCATAGCATATGATTCTGGAGCTGAGGAACTAGATATTTGTCAAAGATGGCCAAAAAATATTCCATGCACACATACAGGGAATCAAGCAAAAATGGGCAGGAGGCCAGGATGGATGAACAATGAGCCCCTGAGTCAACTCAAGCATGGAAAGGATGCATGAAGAGGTCAAAGCAGGGACAGGTGACCTGGGAGAAATATAGAAATATTGTCAACCATACAGAAATGGAGTTAGAAAAAACAAAGATCACCTAGAATTGAATCTAGTTGGTGAACTGAAAGGCAACAAAAAGGAACTTTTTCTTTAGGTGTATCAATAGCAAAGGGCTGACCAACCTATGATGAAATTAAAAGCTTGGTGAATAAAGGACATATTTATTTGGATTATAGAAGGCTTTTGACACTGGCTCCCATAACATCCTCACAGACAAATTGATGAAATACAGGTTAGGTGAATAGACTGCAATAGGTCTGAACTTCTGGTCTCAAAAGTTGTGAACAATGCCATAAAGTCCAGCTGGGGACTACTTGTGTATTCCAAAGGTAACTACTGGGCCCAGTGCTGTGTAACATCTTTGTTCATGACCTGGTTGATGGGACAGGGTGCACCCTCAGCAAATTTACCAATCCCAAAAACTGGGAGGTGGTTGTGCCACCATTCAGAATGACCTCAACAGACTGGAGAAATAGGCAACCTCATGAAATTCACTATAGGGTGAATAGGGCAAAGTCCAGCACCTGGTGAAGAAATATCCCATGCACCAGTATAACCTGGGTATATGCAGGCTTAACTTTCTTGATGTTTCTTATCCCTAGATACCATTTTCAGCCAATTTTGTTCTGAAGAGAAGTAATTAATATTTTATTCTGGATGCCTCTACAGAGGGAGAGAAAGAAGAGCAGAAACAGCCTAGAGAGGAAGCTGAGAGGCCAGGGACAGGTTATTCTCTTATATGATGTTAATGGCAAGAGGAGCAGCTGGGATTCCTACTAAAAAATGTAAGGTGTTCAGCTCCTTCTCTGTTTGCAGAGATTATGAGGGCAACTATCACAGTGACTTGCCATGATACAGTCTGTGTTTGTTGTCTCTCATCAGCCCCACCAGCACTAATTTAAAAAGAGATGGTGAGGGAGCTTTTGCACTCACCTCAGAAACTCCAGCATGTGTGGAGCTTATTTCTCTGTCATTGAATGTAATTGAGTTTCAGCTGAAATAACAGCCCTTCAGGGTGGCAAAGGCTGAACATGCACTCCCTGCTGTGTGATTATGAAGTCTACTGGCTTAGCTATTAAGGAGGCAAGCTGGGACACCCAGCTGTAAGTGACATTCAGGTAGTCACAGGTAAATTTAAAGTCTGGTGCTCCAGTTAGTAGCGAGCCCTATAAACATATCCATAGTTAGGAACAGCTGAATGGAAATGTAAGAAGGTGCTCCTAATAATCTCTTAATTATAAGTACTAACTACACCTGAGACCAATTCTTACTAGAAGTGCACGGGTGGGTTTATCTGTGGGCTAGCATAACAAACCTTTCTCTATATAGAGAGTATCCTCAGGCAGGATGTGTCTGGGACAAAGACCTCCGTGGATGTGATGAGAGTCAACAACTCCTCCAAGAGGAACCAGTAGTATCTATTCTAAAAATTCTGAGAAAGTTGTTTTTTTATTTTTGCTTGAGATGAACTTCAGCAAAAAAGGGCAGTGGTACAGCAGTGCTGGCAGAACATCCATGGTACATATTTTTGCATTGAAAGAGAAGGTTCTCGGGAGACCCAGTGCTCTCTTTGAAGAGTTACATACTCGGATCCCTCACTGTAACCAACATATTCCTGTGCAGCAGTTTCCCAGTGTCTCTAGAAGAAACTTCCACCTCCAGCTGCTCCAGGTGAGAGTAATCTATGCCATCTCAGAAGTGTAACTCCTTTGTTGACTTGGTATATCCACGCGTACACTAAAGGTTTGTGTAAATAACAAAAGGTGTTTGCTGCTGAATGACACTGGTGTTTCCATATTACTTTAGGTTCTGTTCAATATTACTTTTATTCCTTGATTTGGACCAAAAGCAGGACAGAAAAATGTAGTAATTTCTTTGGGTGTCTGCCTTTTTTTTACTGTACAATTCCCAATGCCTTGAAGGAACATTGGTTAGGGAAGACCAGCAGTGCGCTCCCAAAAGGCATTGACTGCTCATGAAATTAAATTTAAAGTTAATAGGGAAACTAAAGTGGCTTTACTTTGAAAAGCTAAGCAAGCAACACTAGCTGGCTTTATTGAACTAGTAATACCAAGAAAAGGTAGGAAATTCTTCATATTTACCTCTCCTAGTAACTGTCAGTGGGCTAGCAGCATTGTGAAGAGCTATGTTATTTAGCAGAAGTGGAAAGCAAGATGCCAATTTTACCTTGTGAGAAAGCCAGCATTAATTTATGGCACCTTGAACAGCTAGCTACCTGTTGATGCTATAGGAACCACTTATCTAGGGCATAGTATCTGCTTTTCTCTTGTTCAATGGAAGGTCCCTTTCTCTTGTTACTGGGCTTTAGTGCCTGGATACTTCCTGGCAAAAAATTATGTGGGTACTGGGCCCTGAAACTAATTCTGCAGTAAAGAGCACAAAGTGCAGGTGCTATCCCTGCATCAGGGTTAAGCAAAATATCCTAGTTTTGTCCCTTAGAACAAATGAACAACAACAACAACAACAAAAAAATCAAAAGATAATGAAATGTAAAAGGGTTTTTATTCTTTTTGGGAATGTACAACTTGTAAGGAAAAGGGGTTGCATTCTCTGAAAACTGCTTTATTGGAATACTGGTGTATTTAGGAGTCAAAAAGATTTAGCACAAAATGAAAGTCACAGTCTTTCTCTTAGCAAACAGCAGTAACACATGCTATTTAATAGGTAGGAGAAAATGATTGATATTCCTCTGAGTTAAGTTGGTGTTACTTGACTGTGACTTTCTTGATAGCCTGAGAAGAAATGTCTTGAAGTAATTTAATACTGTTGACAGAGATGAGGCAGCACTGCCCATGCAAAATACTGAAAGGAACAATAATGTTTTTCTAGAGATGGGCAAAGTATTTGCAAAGGTCTGATTCCACAAACTTCCACATAAGCACTAAGTTAAAACTCTGCCTCCAAGGGCAAGACTAAAACTACCCAGAGTCTGCCTCAGTTGGCTGCACTCCTGAGCAACAACTGCAGGGCCAATTGAGACAAAAACAGCCAAAAAATTGATATAATAAATCTGTGGCAGTGAAGGTTCTAGAATTGTGTAAGATAAGTCTGTTTAATTTGATTTGCCATTTTCTTTAGGATTTATCGGATGTCCTCAAACGTAGAACTTTGTATCTTCCATCTTAACACCAGGTATATCACTTTTCTGCAGTTCTTTAGTATAAATTATTCCCAACAGAAGGTTCTGAAGCTCTGCAGTTACATGAGCTGGAAAACATGGCATAGAGAACCACACATGTTTTTCTAAAAAAAGTCTTTTTTTTTTTTTTCTGTTTCATTTCAACAGCAGGAAAATCTAAAAGCATTTGAACATATTTAGACTGTTTTTGAGAAAAGGGGAGGTTTTGAGTAGAATATATGAGGCTTATTTCAGTCAAACTTTCTTCCTTTTCAGGCTTCCCTTATACCTGCTACAGCAGTTCTGTTATGTCTTTTTTCTCCACATGTGAGATTCAGATTGAACATAAAGACTTTGCATAGATGTGGCAGACACCCCTGCTGCTTTTCAGCCTTTCTGTTAAACCTGAAAGCAATATATCCTGTATGATATCTGATTGTGTTGGAAAATGCTTAGTCTCTAAATTTCTGCCCTAATAGTTTTTGGAATAACCCAGAGTAACAATGGGCTAAATTCATCTATAGTGAAACTTCATTGATTATGAAGAAAAGGCAAGATGGATAAATTGTCCCTGAATGCTCTTGCTAAAATTATTGCAACAAATCAGTGTTATTTGGACATATATTTGAACTATCTGTATTTTAGAAATAGAATGCAATTTTATAGCAGTCTTAATACAAAATTTCCAGGCATTTATAGTCTCTAACAAATATTTCTGTGTAACTTAGCTGCATTATGGGAAGTGGTTTGTTTTTTTTTTTTTTAAATGGTTTTCACTGGTATAAACTCCCAGCACACAGAGCAGTGAGCACAAGTATTCTTTGGATCTGCAGCACAAGGAGGACAAACTAGAGAACTGCAGGATACACTTCTACTCTTTTCCAGAACTGAACCCAAACCTGGCTATGGGTTTACAGAGCCAAATAGTTTAAGCCAGCCATGTCCATTCTGCTGACTGCCCCTGATATCCACACTGTGTTTTGGTAGATCATGTCACATCAAGCCTGCTGTCCCATGGACCTAAGCCCCCACTTTTTGGCAGGGGGAAGGCTGAAAATTTCCTTAGCCCTTATTCTTGCCTAGTTCTCAGGGCAGTACAGGTTTTCTGACTGGAAGGATGCTTACTCCTTTTTCCAGCCTTATCCCACACATGCCTGCTTCCTGAGAAAGAATGGGATTCATTACAGCTGGTGTTGGCAGCAAGATATACCACAAACTCAGGTGATAATACATATTCCTTCATGAAATTGACTCATTTTGCTCTTTCACAGCCCATGATTCTGACTTCTTGCTTCTTCCTGGAAGTCAAGAAATTTCCTTTCCCTTCCTTCTCAGCATCAGCCTCTCCCCTTCTGTTGCTTCCCTGTAGTGTTCTCAAACAAACAAACAAACCCAAAACAAATAAAAAAAAAACAACAAAAAAACCAAACCAAAAAACCAAACCCAACCCACAAAACTTTATTCCTTTTAGTTTCTGGAATAAAAAAAGTTTGTGGAATGTGGTCATAGGATAAGTACAGATGCTGTTTGCTCTCAAATAGTGTATTCCTTACATAAAGGAAGGGACAGATACAAGCAAGTAATGGAATCACTTTAAATAACTATTTATTGTTTTTTTAATATATTTTCTTTCTAACTAGAAAAAGTACACAGTTGGTGAAATGTCATTGCTTTTATTTTATTTCTTTCAGATGATGAAAAGATTCCTTAATCACATAGTTCCTGAAAGTACTGAAATAACGTTTTTCTCAATGATTTTTGGAGGTTTCTTTCTTCCTCTCCTCCATTTTATTATAAAAGAAATAATGATGAGTAATTATGTAATATAATTTTGATGAAACTTAGAGCTAACAAGACATTTAGAAATATTTTTGCCATTTAATCTGTTGTGTTTACTCTTGTTCTCAAAATTTTCAAATTAAAAACAAAATCATGGCCAGTTTTCTGTGAAATCTTAAAATAAAATGCACTCCACAGATTAACATAGCATCTGCTGTCACTTAATTAAAAATAATTATGCAATTTCCAGAACCCTTTTACTGGTAACCAGGAAGATCCTGGCAGTAATGTTTAATACTGGACACCTGGGCTGAAACATTTTGAATGGTTTTGTTTTTCCCAGTGTTTGCCTGCATTGCAGATGGCAGCCTCCTACAGACCTACAGGAAGCCAGGCAGCCATGGTGTCAGAGAGGTAAGAATTTTTGGTGGAGAAATGAAGGCTGTGTGAAACACCAAGCTGTCACAGTCAGATGCTCCTGGAGCTTGCACTAAGTTAAAGCTATCTTGAATATCTCTCCAGTAAAGGCATACTCTGTGATGGATGATACAGTGATGACTGTTTGGACAGTGGGCAGAATAAGCAGCAAAAAGGGTAATTGATTTCTCTGGCTACTGCAGTCCATTGTTCCTGAACTCCTTGCCATCTGGAGCAAGACAGGAGTGCTCTGGATATTCAGTTCCCCTCACTGCAAATGAAGATTAATAAAGGCAGAGCACAGCTCTTTTATCCAGTGCTTTTGCAGGACAGCATTCTCTCTTTGCTGTTACTTGAGAGTCTGGAAGCAACCACTACCAAATTGCCTGATGAAATATGGTCTCAAGTGGGGAAAGTTAAGTAAACTGGAAAGTGTTGCAGTCCCCTGGTCACTGAGCAGTCTGGTTTTGTAAGCAAGAAACAGGATGCAGGCACTCGTGGGCAATACTCTTCTGCTGAGCATCCTCTGCATGACACTGTTGAAGTATTATCTGTGTTGGCAAAAAGCTTTCAGACTGTTTCTGCTGCCCTCCTCTCTTCCTGAATGAGGAACCAGTGTGTCCAGTACCAGAGAGAACTGACTGATTGTCTCAGCCACCCCACATGGAGCCCAGCAAATGTCTGCCAAATAATTAAAAGGATGGAGGTAATGATGCACAAGGCGAAGCTGATTGAGAAGGTTTTTTCTCAGCCTGAAGAAGAGAAAGGGATGATCTAATTAACATAATTTAAATACCACTATAAACACACCCTTAGAAAACACAGCCAGATTCTCCAGTCATGTGAACAATGAAAGGACCAGAGGCAACAGTAACAAATTGCATCAAAGAGAAAAAAGGAGAAAAAGTCCTCAGCATGAGGCTGAACCAGCACTGGTACAAGCAGCCTAGGGGTATGGGGGGGTGGAATTAGGGGGTTCTGGAACATCAGACCTTGGAGATATTCAGAATTTGACTTCTCTGAGCAATCAAATGTAAATACAGAGTTGGACCAGATGACCTGATTCAGTTGTTCTACAAAAATTCCATCACTAACCTCTTCTTTAGAATAGCAGTGAGATCCCTACCACAAGGCTCTGAAGAAAACTTGTAAAGCCAGAGATGTACTTCAAAAATTTGAGACACACAGAAACGAAAGCCTGAGGAGTAAAGTTTGTATACAATGAGAACAAGATTAAAAAGAAAAAAAAAAGTGGACCTTGTTAAAGCCACTGTCTAATTCTGGCAGTAGCAGCTCTGACAGCCCACTGACTTATCAACACTGTATTTAGCCTTAATGAGGTAGTGTTGCACTAGGTATAAAGCAGGAGGGGATCACCTCTTAAGGCACTGGCAATTCTGAAATTTCAAAAGAGTTTTAAAACACTCAACACTAATAAGGAAAAGTGGCAGATTTTGACAAGGCAAAAGAAGAGCCCAGTGGGCAAATTAACTGGAAACTCTGTTACACTTTCTTTTTGCTAGATTTTTGCCCTTTGTTCTTTTTTTTTGTTATTATTATTCATGATTATTCTTCTTATCAGGAAGAAGCCCTTCCTTTCATGGAGGAAAGTTGGGTCTTGATACTGTTTTACAAGAGAAAAAGACTTTTTTCTCTGAGATTGCTGGAGCACTAGGCTGTTTTCAGCGCTTAGAAACAAGTCTAATTTGCTTCCCATACACCTTACAAGCCATCAGCTGTTATTAAAACAGTAAATTTATAACTTCATGAAAGCATTTTGGAATAATAATGTATGTATGTTGAGAAGAAACTTTGTCATCCTGCCCTTTTATTCAAATCAGCTCATCATGTCTTTGTTTTCAGGAAGAGATGTCAAATGTTAGTTTTTCATGTCAAGTTTTTCATGGAACATGTCATAGAAAATGAATTCTTACAGTATGGGTGAGCTTTTCAAAAGGGGGGCAATAGATGTGCAGAACAGCAGATAAACCAGTCCAAGAGGATATCTCTGCAGCCTGGTAAAGAGGAAGGGCAACAAGTTTCTCAGAGCCTGAAAACGCAGAACGGTGTGGAGAAACTTCAGGAACAGCTCAATGGAAGGAAGGTGCCAAGTCAACATTTAAAGGCTCAATTTATGATCTGAACGTTAAGTACAGCAATCCTATTTTACTCTCCAGCTGGGGGACATTGCTTCAGACAGCTAACACAGCAGCACCAAGGCAGACAATTTTAGGCAGACTTTTTCAAGTCTGATGACTGAGTATAACGTTACTCAAGATACAGCAGTGTGCTGCAGCTATCAGCCAATGCAGATCTAACATTTTAACCCAAGTCTGTATCAGATGGAATAAAATATCTCCATTTGACCATAGGTCATGTCATAGCTACGTGTCTTTCTTTTAGCACATACAAATTTCTCAAAATTTAGATAATCATTTGAAGATTTGCCCTGTTGTTCTCTTCTCTTTAAACTGCTTATTCTATTAATTACACCAAAGATGTCTCTGACAAAGCCAGTGGTTTGGGGAACTGTTCACAATTTGGATGTCTGGCTGCACTTTCTGATTTATGTACTGTCTTTGTGAAATGTATTTTGCAGAAAAAAATCACAGCAGAACCCTAAATATTTTGGAAGGTTTTTAGGAGACTAAAGGAAAAGAAATATCTGGAAAGGTGGTCAGTTTGAAAACAGAGCAAGTCTGCACAGACTATGAAATAGAGAAAGATGAAGACAGCCTACTGGAACCAGTCACTAATGAGCTGCTCTCAGCCAAAAGAACACTTGAAGAAATAGCAAGATGAGGAAAAAAAAGAGCCAGGTACATTTTTTTCTGTATTGCTATTAAAGCCAATCATTAAGGTCTTTTAAGAGACTCTTCAAAAGCTTACTAAAAAGGTATTGGTGCTTCAGCTAATATGAGTTGACTCTCTGTTCATATGATGGTAGCTTAAGGAGTTTTTAAGAGACTTCTTCAGCAACATGAAAGAATGATTTTTGTCACAAAGTGAGATACAATACATTGTAAGAAGAAAAGTACTGTTTGAAAGAGGAGTCATGATAACTGTATTTTTCCTTTAAAAGACAATTAGGAGTTGGTTTATCCAGTGTCTTTAACAATTTTAGAGGTTTAATTTAAAAGAAACACAGTCTTTTATTCTAAAAATAATTCTAGTAACAGTCTCATTGCTTTCATACCACTACTGTTTTAGGCATATTGCTGTGAAAGTAATTACATTCTCTAGTTCACTAGAGCTTCCTGGCTTCACAGAATGTTATGAAGATAATGTGCTTTTATATAAATGCATTGGTTGAACCAGATGTAAACATTACATACGTAGAGTAACTCTTGAAGTTACTTAAAGAATGAATTAGGACTTCCAAACTGTTTGGAGTTTTTGAGCATCAGAGCCACATGAATGTGAGGAAACACATTTCAGTAAAATCCGAATTGGGTTGATGTGGGCATAAGTTTCAAGTGATCAAAATATGGCACTGAATTCCATGTCTGGATTTGTTCTTATTTCCAATACACAGAGTAGGTCTCTTCCCATTGCTTTTCTATTTATTTACATTGACACTGCAGTTGTTCAAAATATTGTAGATGTCTTAAAAAGAAAATGGGTTCTTTCCTTGTGGAATGTAGAGAGATTAGGTCCGAACTAGATAGGTTCAAGAAATAGATACATCTTATGGGCAGGATTCTTAAAAGTTCTCTATAAATTATGTTTATCTTAGACAACTCTCCCATTCTTGATGTTCTGCCCCAGTTCAGTCTTAATGATTTTTCTGTACCAAAAACTATTTCTATGACATCTTTCTAACAGTCATCCTTCTCACAACATATAGGGGAGTTAAAAATACCTTGTGAGCAGTGTCAAGAAAGTAAACCTACACAAAAGATATAATAAAAGAAACAGGTATAATTGTGGGCCTGGTCAGAGGAAGTGTTCTAGGATACAAAACACAGAGAAGGGAACTCAGAACCCAGGAAATAAAGCAGTTGTGCTACCTTTTGTTGCTAAATTTTCTTTCTGTCTGACAGCTCAGGTCTAATTTTGGAGAGGTACCTCAAATTGCAGGTACCACCAGCAGGGATATTATGGTCTGCATCAATGTCTTCTCAAAGTCTACCAGCTTTAAAAATGCCAGGGAATCAGTAAGGTTCATTCCTAGTGCTGTTGAATCTGAATACCTTGCAGAGGAACTAAAAGAATGTATTCCTGAAGAACAGCTGCCAAGCTAGAAAAATGTTTTGAAGTGGTTAATTCCATCCCATATGTTCTCATTGTTTAAAGCTGACAAAGAATATGTGTCAGCCCCAAACAGAGGAACTAACATCAGACACTCTGAATTCTAATTACATTACAATTAACTTTCTGGCACTATCATTTGCTGACATCTGTCTTGCAGAAAACCTGCAAATGCTTCTGCAATGCATCTTAGAGACATATTTTAGGTGCACTCCATGCTACTTTCAGTTCTGTGATCTCTGGCTCAAATATTTGGTCAAAATAATTATTTTTTTGAGGTCTTAGGAATATGTGCCTTTCATATCTGCAACGGTGGTTGATAGAAATCATAGTATAGGAACTACTTGTTAGTTCTTGTGTGTTTTTGTGATTAGTTTATTTTGATCCAGGCTAGTACAAACAATTGGATGTCAAATTTCATAAGAGAACGTATGCTTGGTAGGCTTTTCATCCACCATATAACTGGTAAAGAGCCATCTGCATTTTCCTCATGCTTTTAATTTAATGAATGGATAGCCACTGGACTTGTAGCAGTTCCTGGCAGACCATGAGCCCATCTTAATGTAATGAATTCTATAGTATTTTCAATCCTTCCGTGTGTGACAAATTTAAAATATCTAATTCAAGAATATTACAAAGTAAGAGTGTTTATGTTCCTTAAGCCATTTAAAGTACCAGATGTGAGAGGGATGGTTGTTTGCCTGACAGCAGTACTAGAATTGCAAGACTAATCTCCTCTAGACATAGATTCAGTGATTTGTTTTGAAGTATGCTGATTTTACTTAATTGCTTATTGCATTTGGTTCCCTAATTGAGTTCTTGCAGTGCCATCCTTCCTTTGGGAGGCTGGATGTTAAAAAAACCCAAACAATCAGTGTTCAGAAAAAAGCCCTCCTCCTCTCATTTATTTATCTGCGAGATGATTTTTTATTATTTTTATCATGACTATTTTATTGTTTCATGACTTATTATTTTCACGACTTCAAATACATTGTATTTGAACAAGAGGTAGAAGTTATCACAAGTCACCAGCTGCTGATTCAAAAGCTCTGAGAAACATCTGAGTGGATGTCTTTTGTTTTATTCTTACAGAACTATACTTAGACTTGTACTGAACTTTTTGTAGAAGCAAATAAAATATACATGTGTGCATATAGATACATATGTGTATACATATGTATTTTAATTTGTGCTTTCAGCAGCCTTAGCATTGAGTACAATTTCCAGTGAAGTGGGATAATAATGATTGTGAGTTGCAAGTGTCCAGGAGCAATATTTTCTTTCTTATTGTAAGAAATGAAATTTTCAGTATCTTTCTTATGTCTGCCTCGCTGCTCTTCAAGATACTTCTGAGAATATGAACTGTTGGATGAAAAACATCCAGTTGCTGTATTAAGGTACTGAAGAACTTCAAATTTATTACTTGAAGAAGAAAGAAAACTCAAGAAGTGTTAGACTATGGGCAGGTTCTGACTTATTATTTACAGTTATTATCTGGTCTACTGGAAATTAATTTATATTAAGGAATATGTCTTGGGCTTTTAATAAGAGAAACCTGTGAATTACAAACTGTGGATTAATTTAGTATGACAGATGGAAAGCAAACACTCACAGTTTACAAACGCATTTAAACTTCTGTCTAGATTAAACATCTCATAGTCCAGAACATGGAAAATATTCAGTGTGCTTTTCCAATTAAGCCTGTATAAATCATCCTTGTAGCCTAATCCACTTTTCACACGGTGGGAAATTAAGCAGCTAAAAAGTCACAATCAAAATGAGCACAAGCCAGAGTCAGGAGATAATTAGGTCTCTGACATGTAGGTATAATACGTGTACTTTTTCATCCTCAAAATGCAACTCAGGAAATAGCAGGCAAGTCCAGTCTTACTGCATGCTGCATCATGGTAAAGCAGTCTGTTTCCCTCAAGTTATGAATTCTGACTTCTGGAGAAAACCATTTTTTCTGCCTTTGGATAATCTTCAAGCTCTGGTATGCTTCTCATGATTTATGTTTGCAGTATATCCAGCTCTGGAAGACATGCTTAAACAAGGCTCTTTCGCTAATGAGAATGGAGTTCAGCAAAAGAGTTCTCCACACTTGAGGTGTTGTTCACCTTGTGACACAAGCAGAGCTTGGCAAGTGGGTGCAGTGAAGGGAAAGAAGATGGTTGGCACTGCTCTGGCATCCCATTGGGGTTTTAGTTTCCCTGAGGCACAGAAGCATTCTACAAACTGCCCTCATATCAGAACCTCTTATGATGATACGAAACCTCACTTGTTTCCATGAGCTCAGCCTGCTGACTTGAGAATATTTAGATGCTGGAAACCTGATTATGCTGTTTGTGCTTGCTCTTCTTGGCAAAGAATGCAAGTAAAAGCTGGCCAAAGAAGCCTCAGCATCATTCTGGATTTTGAATGGTAATTTTCCTTCAGTTTAATCCTGTATGGAAGTAGAGATCCTGGTCCAGGTAAATTTAATGGCAAGACTCCCACTGACTTCAGCAAGGACAGGACTCCTCTGAGACCATGCCATTCTACCAGTGACAGTTTCACACAGCTAGGAATTTGGAGACAGGGCATAAAAATAGCTAGAAACAAGGTTTCTTTCCCGGAAAAAAAAAATCACCAAAATAGTTTTCAAAATCATTTTCTAACACTAATAAAGAAAATGTAATAGACCATTTTATGCTCCTGTCCTTAGGCTGTGCCTTATACTGTGATCCATATAAAAGAAAATTATATTTCCTTGATTACTCATTCAAGCAGAAAATGATTCTGTTACCTGAAAATTTAGAAGTTTCCTGAGTAATTGAATAGCCTTTGTACATCTTCAATTTTTGATGTTATTGGGTAGTTTATGGTATTTACTAAGATGTCTTAGCCTAATCATTTTTTGACAGGATAAAATATCACTATTACAGTGAGAACATTCTCCTGTCAGGGGAAACCATTTAACAAATTAGATGCTGAATTCAATTTTCTGATCAGTGACGCAGAATGTACAATGCTTATACAAGAAATAGTTTAAATAACAACCAGAAACTAACTATGTAAATTACACAAAAGCATCCTTCATTGTGCTGCTTTTCTTTTTTTTCCAAGGCTGCAAAAGACATTGGCAGAAATAATTTGAAAGTCGCAAATACATTGTGTAGAAATCTGTCTGCTTCAGAATTACAGGCTTTTCTTTCAGTGCTGAACACACTAAAAAATAATCTGGTTTAACATTTGGAGGAGAGCAGATTAACCAGTGGTGTTCAGTCATTTCCTCCCAGTACTTCTACAATAGTCATCAGCCTTGAGAGTTGGCTACCAAAGACAGGCTCATCTCTTTCAAAGTAGTCATAGGAAAAGTCTTTTCTTCTTCAAGCCGTGGACTGTGGTATTGTCTTCTTGGCAATTTCCCTGCTAGCCCTCAACTGGATCATAGAATCATAGAATTGTTCAGGTTGGAAAAGACCTTTAAGATTATCCAGTCCAACTTTTGAACATGTATCTTTCTATCTTGTTTCTTTTGACTGTTTCCATCTATAGATACTTCTGACTTTCTTCTCTGAATCTCTGAGAGGAGATGAACTAATCAGATGCCTTTAATTTGAATATTACTATGGTTTCATCTGCATGAAAAAATTGAATAGAGTCATTATTTTATGTGTTGAATTTGTTCAGGCATGAGCCTCTATTGAGAGGCCTGTTCTAGTCCTCCTGAATTCCTGCTATCACTATTACTTCATCTCCATGTAATGCTGCCCAGGCAGAGGCTGACAAAATAAGAAATTAATTGGTGAAATATCCCCGATGTTGATAAATCTTTTGGCTAGTCAAGATAAAATAACTTTAAGATATGGGCAAGAATGCTGTTTGCACTCAACTAGAGCCTCTATTGCTAGTCTCTGACACATTCTTTATTACATTTGGAACTAGTGTAGCAGAAGTAAATGACTGCTGTCTCTCCTGGTTTCAGTTTTCACAATCCTGTGGATTTTGAGAATGTCCCTTCATAGCTTTCTTCCTGCCTCCTGGTTTCACATGAGGATCTCTCGGATCTCTGTCCTTTTTTTGTTGATGAAGAAACTGACAGACCAAGATTAAGGTTGAAATGTCAAGTTTCTCTCAATTTTGGGTGCTGAGTTTATGTCTTCAGGCCCTGATACTTTGAAGTGCACTCTGCATTATTGGACTTTTAGATGGAAGCTGCCCTTTGAAAACTAACCATTGTTGCTTCTTGCTTTTCACAGCCCTCAAGACTGGGTAGAAATCTCCTTGAAGCTGATGTGTGTGCTTGTTGATTTCCATTCTGGCTGAAAGTGAGAACAATGATATGGCCCTTTGTTTAACGATAATCGGAGTATGGGAACCTATTTTTGAGACCCCTCTGAATGCAAGTACAAGCTTGGAGGTTTTGATCTGCTTGTGGGTGTGTGTGTGTTTAAAAGTGAGCAAGGAAAGAGGCAACTAAAAAGAGAAGTGTTTCTAGTGCAAGCTTGAGAGAAAACCAAATACTTCTTGAAGAATATTTCAGTAATAGGAAAAGAAGCTCCTTACTGATTACTGTCCTGATTGAAGAAACAAGGTTTTTATGTATTCTGCAAGTAAACAGTCATAGAGAAATGACTGCAGACCTCACTTAGTATAAAAATATAGGTTTAGAACAGAGGTTGACCATAAACATAACCATAAGCAAAACAAAATTGTTGGCACTTAGATAAAATCAGTAGGTGTGTGGCAGTTTGGAAGTCTTGGAACTGAGTTCACCAGGGCAGCCTTCACTTAGTTGTGTATCTTCTGTATTTATCTTCCTAGTCTTCTACTGAGTGACTTAGTCCTCTCCCTGAACTGTATTACAGGAATGAATATGGGAGAAATGCTGAAAGATGCAGTTGCCTTGTCTGTCTGGCTTTATACTTTATGCTAAAGCATAAGAAAAGCTTACGTCTGGAAAAAAGGATAAAACAGATAAGTAACTCTGAAGACTGGATTTTATTCTGCTAATAACTTGAGTAGCACTAGGTGATTTTTTTTAAAAGCAGGGTGGTACAGTTGCTTATCTATTGCTACTCTCTCCATTACTATCCCCCCCCTAGCAGGGGATCTAAGTACAGTCCTTCCATCTTTCAGAAACCAGGAATAGTCAGGGCAGAGATCAGCAAACAAGGTGTGAAACTGCAGCCAGTCACCCAGCTGATTATCCATGTAGATCCCTTCAACTGAATAGCCAGATTTCTTTGAGATTAAAGCTTTTCATTTTCCTTGAGGTTTTATGTTTTCGACAGCTTCCTTTTCCCATTACATTCACTTTAGCAAGGTAAGGCATGAAAAGAACATGTTCTGTGCTAATACATTGGCAGCAGAGTTTCTCTAAACTTCTATTACATTTAAAACCTGTTTTAAAAACCTGTTTTAAAACCTGTTTGCATTTAGGATGTTGCCTAAATTCCTAGTGATTTTGGATGAAGAACAAACCTATTTAGTTTGGAATGATGGGAAAGAGGGATGCCTGGAATCATCTTACTAGCCCAACAGTAAGATGAAAATAAGTAAGTAAATAAATAAAAGAAACTCCCTCTCTCCCTATCTCTCCTTTTGCTGGGATAGTTCTTAGCCGAATTTCCAAGCTGAAGTGAATTCTCCTGGGCCAAGTCATCTCCAGGACCAGCACAAGGGGCAGGGAGCGACCACATCATCCTAAGAGGGCTGTGAGACAGTGCTGCTGGTGATGGCTGTGAGCTTTCAAACAAGAGGAGATGACCCAATCTGACCTTAGCCAGTAACTTCTGCCATTGAAGACTGATTATTTTTGAAGGGGAAGTTGAACTAAACTGGTGTCAAAATGGGGTCTGATTCAGAAAACTGCATTAAAAAATACACGGGAAGAGTCACCACTTATTTCCATCTACTTCTTTGTGGTGACTTTGAAAAGAGAAACAGGAGTTTTCACCACTGTGTTGTTTACAGTAGCTTGATTTCTTTTTAAACAGACTCCCTAAAGGGCAAGTTGTTTTTAAGTGCCTACATTGATCAAAGAATAAAGCTCACTTTCTTCAGTTGTTGTAAATACTTTTGAAATCTTTCAGCCACTTCAGGCAGCTTTATAACTCTCTAACTCTTGTTCTTCCGCTGATGCTGTCTTCTGTATCTTGAACTTTGCTTTGCTAGTTAGATTCAGGTTGTCTGCTGAGGAAAGAAAATGTATTTCTGTTTGCTTGAGTATATTAGTTGTATTGTAAGAGAGACTCTGAAGTAAGGACAGCTGTTCTTGATGTCTGTTGAAAAACTACTGAAGAGCAGTGGGTGTGACCAATTATACTTCATCCCCATACCATTAGTGACTGCTTTGAGCTAGTAGACCTCTGTCTTGCCCAGCTATTCTTCCCCCCCCTCATTGCCTACTTTCTCATAAAAGGAGGCACCAATCTTTTGCAAGCTTAGGCAGGGTATATCTAATAAAATAGTGTATAACATCAGTCATGTCATAAATATCAGTTGGTATCTTCTGTAATTGCATAATTCACATTTTATATCATGGTAGATGTTAGGTACTTAACTCTGCTGATTCTTAGTGGCTTTACAGAAAGCAGTCTTCTCTAAGGGATGATTATATGTTAGGGTTTTTCTTCCCCTGAACTTGTCTAGTAGACTAAATGTAACTAGATTAAATGAAAAGGAATTGCTAAGACCCTCAACTATAGGGTAGATAGGAAAAGAATCAATTGCCTTTAGCTCTGCAGTGAAAAGGGAGGAATTCCTTTTGAGAAAAAAGTAGCAGGCTTGCCTCTGGAAAGCATGAGGTAGGGGAGGAGGAGGAGGAGGAGAGGGAAATGGACATTCACGTCCAAGACAGCAAGAAACAAAACCTTCCTCTTGTGACTTGCCCACGGTGGTTGCAGTGGCAAGAAAAAGCTCATGCTATGGAAAGGATTTAATTTCTGTCATATCCAGTGGACCTTCAGAACCTGCAGCTAGCACTGGATGCAATCCAAATGTATCACAGCATCCAGACATGCCCCTGCTCAGCTCAAAACTAGGAGCCTTAAGGAGAGACACTAATATGGTGGCTGAAAACTTCACCAGATGTGGAGGTGCTGTGAGCGAGGTGGCTGTATTTAAACCTGGTCATTTCTGTGTGTTTTCCTGTATGGAGTGGAAATAACCCTTCCCTTGTGATACTAATTTTTCATTTCTTTTGGCAATAGTAAGGGAATGAATTATGTGGTACTGAGGTGGATGCTGTGGTATCTAAGGAAGGTATTCACTCACTGGATACTTACAGGTGGTGAGGAGAATAATACAGGGATGGATTGTTTCCTAAAAATTGTTTTAGGCATAATTTTGGTGTTTATTTCTGCAAATTTAATATTGCATCCTTCTATTCCTTACAGTTCAGCTACTTTATGGGTATGTGTATCTTTTTTTCTTAAGCTATCAGCAGTGTCCTTAAGGAGATTGCCACAGCAATTCAATAATAAGCATGCAGGAATATGCAACCACTGATGAACATTGTCCAAAAAGGTTCCCTCAGCAGGTCTCTTCTGGCTCTTTTTCTTCACTCCTTCTTCAGTGTGATCCTTTTATTATAATACCTTCAAACCTTGTGGGAGGTGATAAAAAGATGCTTTGTGAGGTGAATCTTCAAGTCAAATCATTCTTTGAATTGCTAAGGTAGTGTGAATTTGCTAGAAAGGCCAATGGTGACTGTGAGACCTGGGGTGATAAATATAGCAGGACTGCTGAGAAGAAAACTTGGTGCTTTACTTGGGGAATATACAGATAACATACACCATACAATTGACATGGTGACTCCTGTGGTCCCATGAGATGTTCAACCTTGAACCATTTTAGGTGACAGTGACATAAATAACTCTTAATGTTTGGAACAAGACAGAATTTATCCATTCATCAGTGATGGGCCTGGATTATTGAGTAGGTAAAACTACCCATTTTATTCACTACAACACCTTTGCCTAAAGGAACTGCTTTTTGAATCTTCTGGTACTAATGTATTCTTCATGCATGTGTACACACAGGGGAGTGCATCATCCTGAGCTACATCTTATTTGGATTATTTTTGTCTGGTGTATTGTCTCAAGGCTCCTGGTGGCTGCTCCACAGGACTGCTACACAGGTGCTGCTCCTCTTACAAGGTGCTGTAGCTTAGAGGCTAATCATCCCTCTCTATGTATAGAAATGCCTGTCTTGATGCTTACCCCCCAAAAAAAACCTTATAAAGAAAATAGGTGAATTAAAGGCCTTCTTGGTGTATACTGTTTCAGGAAACATTGATATACAGCATCTGTACAAAAGAAAGAGAACTTGTTTTTTCTCTGTTTTCTACCAAAATGTCTCTGATAGTTTATCTAGTTAATCTTTATTCCATCTAATTATCTAGCATTTAAAATCCTCAATACAGTCTTAATTTGCCCTGATTGAAGTTTCTTTGTCATATTACCCAAAATAGCTGTGGCTTTCAACTAAAAGATCTGACTGGAGAGGAAAGATGCAATTCACAGGTAACTACTTAGTGCTGCTTCTAATGCTTATTTGATATTTATAGTTCTTGTTCCCTTTTTCTCTCCCTGATCTGCATTTTGTGGACACTTCTGCTGAGGTGCATGTGTATTACTTTATTTTCAGTAAGGGCTGTCTGCAAGGCAGAATATGTACATCAGCTCTTAGAGATGCCTGTGTCAACACACCTAGAAGTTATTGAAGGCAGGAAAATATAGAACAGTTTTCTGCAGAAGCCTGGTGAGCTGTAATGTGACTTATGACACAGTGTTGCAGTTTCTGGTAGAATTACCAAAAAAAAGCAGATGCCTCTTCAACTAGTTGCCTTCACTTGGATTTTTCACTGGGAGAAGACAGATATAAGGACTTATTGTCCCCACTAATGTCCTAAAAAGTCTAAGTTCTGCTGATGGCTGTGGGTAGCACCCTCTCTGACCTTTAGCAGTAGAGTCTCTGTTGCTGCTTTGAGAACGGGGCAGGACAGCTGCTAAAAATGGAGTGGGGACTTTGGCAAGGGTCAGGTATTTAGAATAAAGGGACTTGCAGAAACAGGGGCTGGTACAGAGAGTTTAGGTGCTATGCTAGGGGGAAGCAGCCTTTAAATGTGCAAACAATCAAGGTGCACTACTGAAGTATTTAACAGTAAATCTTCATGTTCCCATTAGTCTTGAGGATGGCAGGGAACATGGCCTTGGCTCTAAAGAGTGTTTAAAGGTTACCACAGGTATAAATAAGATTAGAGAGACACAGGTCCATTTCCCTGTAAGAAATAATTTAAAAGTGCTGGAAACAGGGATTTCCATTCCCTGTAGCTTGCAAAAGTGTCTGCTAAAACAAAAGGAATTTCAGATTAAAAGCAGCTGTGTTTGGACCTGCAAAATGGTAATGAGGAGATGGGGATGCTCAAGGGAAAGAACATAGAAACAGGGTAGAAAAGCATGTTTGATACTGAGAAAAATTACATGAGCATAAAATAATCATGGGGATGACTGAGTTGGTAGCAATACCACCTTGGTGTGAGCCTGGCTGTGCTTGCAGAGCTGCTGATAGCAAAGGAGGCAGGACTGTGCCAGCTGCATGGGCTAACAGGTCAAATCTCCCAATTCAGACGAGATTTCAGAAGGTTGTGTAGACTTTGAGGTATTTTGGGGTCTAAAATACAGGAATGAATAACATGAGGTTTTATCCAAGCAAATTTACAAGCACGTGAACTTCCCTTAAGTAAATTAGATTAATGCAGTGAAACTAATCAAGCATTTTGAAAGCAATCCCAATGTATAATTGATACGTGGACCTTGCTGTATGTCCTCAATTTTTAATTTATTTTATAAATATTAACTTGGGAAAATAAAGATATTGCCTTAAATGACTTCCTGGCAATTTGCTTTGTTTGAAATAGAATGTAGTTACCTAAAAAAAAATGTACCCCTTCTCATCCATGCTTATGCATCTGTTATTTTAAACAACGACAAAGTAGTTTATGAATTATGCTGCCCAAGATGTCTAAGATGAGTACATTGCTGATTCAGAGAAAATTTTAGTTATGTTTCAGGTATTCCTGTGACAAACATATAAAAAGTTTAATTTAGCTTTTTAAAATCTCAGTATTTTCTTCCAGAATTGCTGGCTGGTAAATCATTCATATTTCTGTGATAAATATGAGAATGCTTGACTTATAAAATGATTCAATCATGTAAGAGCTTTAACTGCAGCGAACGACAAATTCAGAGGCTTGTTATGTCAGAAAGGAGGAGGAGGAACTTCTGTTTAGGTCTTGCCTTAACAGGGAAAGGAAACACTGATAGTATCTGTGTAATCTTGGACTGATGAGCAGGCATCACATTGCTCTGAAAAGATTCATATTTGAGGTATGATGACTAAGTGGTGGTGGGCACAGCTGCTTTAGAATCAGAGATAAAGGAAAGAAGGAAAAAAAAATCCAGAATTGCTGTGGGAAATATTGCTGACATGTAATGCTGTCAGAACATTTATAACGAGCAGAAACCCTATTCATTGTCAATCAGGTATGTGCTATATTGAGTTAAATACTTTTTATTTTGAATGTTGCCAAGTCTCTACGATTGATAACCTCTGGATTTATGAACAGTAACCTCTATAAGTAAAATTAAATAGCTGAATTATTGAGAGATTCTGTTTTGGTTCCAGTGCACATTTTTCTTAAAGCCTATCAGTTTATGCAGATGAAATATCTTTCAACAGGTTTGTGTTTTTAGAAGTCTTTGAAAATTCAGAGAAAATGGTGGAAGTTTGCTATATTTTAGTACTTTGCCTTAAGAATCTAATTAGAATAGAATTGCTGCACTAGAAGCAGGAGTATTTTTGAACATAAATTAGGGATTTTGATTTTTAAAAAGATTTTTGAGAAACTGCACAAATAAACGTTAATAAAAAGAAAAGCCAATTCTTAGCATCATAGTATTTTTTAGGACCTGATCCAAAGCAAATCTGAGTCACTGGAAGTTTCCTCAATGACAAGACTTTTCAGATTTTTCAAATACTGATAGAAGTGTCAGGTTTTGTTATTACAGTTACTGTGCTTGCCTGGGTAGTTTCAGTTTATATTGGTCAGTGATACAGATTTACACTCTTTTGATGAGCTCTTCAGTTTTGAAAAGGATCTTCCCAGTTCCACAAGAATCTACATGCCTCTTCCTTTAGTTTGCTTTTGGCAATGCTAAAAGATACATTAAACAATAACTGAAGATTGGACAGCACACGTGTAAATCTTCATAAAACCCTTCAGAACCTCTGCCTGAACACTAGGAAAGACTTTTGGCTAGCAATGGCAAGAATGATCTGGTTTTTATCTTGGCGCTTTTGTAAGTGATGTTTTATTAGAGAAAATAAATTTCAGTCTGTAGAGAGAATGGGATAAGTAGCAAATTATGCTACTTAGACCTTGGAACAGCTGCTAAATGTGCTATTTCTTTTTGGGAAAGGGTTCAGCCTTGTCATATGAAGAATGATACACAATTACCATTTATGTGCAGAAAAAGTTTTAATAGGGTTATTACTTTCATGAGAAACTGCTTTTGAACTCAAAGTCATTTAGCATATGATTCTGATGTGCTGAGTATTACCAGGAATATGTTTCCTCATCTGTATCCTTGAAATTCCTTGCTCATTCCTTGTCCCCCAAGAGGGGGGGAAATCTAAGATCAAAATGTGATGCTTTTACCGAAGCAGGAAATACATTTTGTATTTCTAATTTAAATCTTTAGGACTTCTATTTCCTATTGCAGAACTTCATCAAAATTCCTCCTTTTGAACGAAGTTTGAACATAGAATCATTTCTCTGTTGTTACCCTCCTCTTTGCTTCCCTCTCTTAACTTCCCTCAATCTTTTTTCAATAAGATGTGACTTACATTTTGCAGACACAGTGACTGTAACGCAGCGTTAGAGGAAGACAGATGTGGTGCCTCCATCCTCGGACTGGTAACTGTGTGTGTGTGTGTGTGTGTGCATGTCAGCTTCCTCAGACTTTCAAAGGAAATATAACAATAAAAATCTTAGACCTGAAGGGATGGAATAAATCTGATGCTTCTTTACAGCTGATCTCTGTAAAGAAGTTGATCTGCTGTAAATTATGAGAATTGGTTAATGGAGCTTTAAGTATTGTTGGAGAAAGGGGAATCGCAAAAATATTCCATAGCGAGCTGAATTATTTTTGTAACCTGGGAACCTAAAATATCACAGGAAGAAAATACTCATAGTTTTAGATATATTCTTAAAATGTTGCATTTGCAGAATTCTTTTCATAAGTCAGCCACTGTGAATGTCTATGATGATATTCTGATAAAGAATGATTTAAAATGTATTAATTAAAAATTAATATAAAGCAATTTTAGTATATTTTGTCTTCAAATTCTCTTAGTTCTAGTTCTGATTTTTTAATATTGACTTAAAGGTAAAAGTGCAAAGAATTCACAGTCAAAAGCAATGGTGATCCAGGGGGCTGAATAGATTTTAAATCCACAATGTTATTTTGCTCTTCTTCAGTAATCTGCAACATGTTTATGCTAGCAGCAAGAAATATTCAGATAGAAAAGTCTGCTGGTCCATTCCTCCAGAGACAGGAAATATGAAGCTCAGACAATAGAAACTCCAGAATAATTTCTCAGATTTCATTTTAATAAGATTAGAAGGAGATTAAAATTTTGCCTTAATTAATATATTAGACAAATATATATCTGTGTGATTCAATAACTAAATTTTTACTAATTCAGTTGAGACAGAGTTTTACTCACTCTAAAAGTCAGGCTTTCATATCCAAGTAAGTAATGAGACAAATATAGAACAGCTTTCTTTGATTAAGGAACAAAAACATAAATACAAACTTTTGCTACCTGTGTATTATGTTAAACAGATCTGATCTGGGGATTTCATGCAGCATTATATCAGACTTTGATAGCTTGAAAGGCAAGAATAAGCGATACCTTGGTTTCTGTTTTATTTTGGTGAGTTAGTGATAAGGGAAAAGTTACAGCATAATTACTAGTTTGCCAGGTAGTTGTAAGTCTTTTAAGTCAGTAGAAGTGTGTATCAGGTAACTATGAGGCAAAAACTTCTTTTAAAAAAGTCAGAATGAAATTGTAGGGGCAAAAATAGTGGGTCTTGAATTTTCTGTTACTACGAAGATTCATAACAAAATGAAAACAATTGAAATAGTATTTTATATAAATTCCAGAAAGGAAACATAGCTAAAATGAGAAAAGCACCTAAAACTGTACTGCATTTCATATATAGTCTTAGATTCCATTTCTTTACAACTACAGAAATGGTAATTTATTCAAGTTTTATGACTTAAAAGACAAAGGTTTGCTTTGTGCAGTGAAAGGTAAGGCAACCACATATGTAGGTTGGGCAGCCACGTATTTATGAAGTGTGTTGCTTGGATGTGAGCAGAGCAAGATGCAAACTCCTTGCTGTCACAGTCATAGAAATTCAGTGTGTCCCTCCATGTGCCCCCAAGCTCAGTTCAACTCTGCAGCATTGGTGGCTGCCTGAGTGACACTGATGGAACAAGTGGCAATGAAGCTGGGGAAGGATCTGGAGAACAAGTCTTACAAGGAGTGTCTGAGGGAACTGGGGTTGTTCAGTCTGAAGAAAAAGAGGCTGAGGGGAGACCTTATCACTCTCTACAACTACCTGAAAGGATCCTGTAGTGAGGTGGGGGTCAGTCTTTTCTCCCAAGTAACAAGTGGTAGGATGAAAGGAAATGGCCACAGGCTATGCCAGAGGAGGTTTAGATTGGATATTGAAGAAACTTCTTTAGTGAAAGGGCTACCAAGCACTGAAACAGGTTGCTCAGGGAAGTAGTTAAATCACCAGCCCTGGAGGTGTTTAAAAGACATGTACATGTGGTGCTTAGTGATATGATTTGCACCAGACTTGGCAGAGTTAGGTTAACAGTTGGACTCAAAGATCTTTTCCAAAAAGAATGGTTCTATTATTCTGTTCTTCTTGGACAGACACAATAGGCTGTTTTGAAAGCAATGCTGACAAGTGCTGTCAATTGAAGAAACTTTGGGCTTGATTCTTAGTAAGACCACTAGTAAAATAGACCCTTTAGCTACATAAATTAACCCTACAGCATAAATAATTTGCATAGTGAAGAGTCTGCATGTAAATAGATGTAAATAGATGGTTGCTTTTGCAGGACAAGAGAGTGGAGTAAGGGATGGAAAAGTCTTCTACTTTTTCTCTACTCTTCAGGTCACCTAGTTCAGAAAAAAACAATTCCCTGATAGCACATTTGCAAGAAGGCTTTTCTTATGCACAAGGCTGACAGGGTTATCACCTTTCCTTCTCAAATTCTTAAAGTCAGATGCCACTTGAGGAGCCTGAGGCATGGGAACAGCCAATGCATCGTGTCTGCTTAGCCAGGAGAAATGAAATCCTGAGTTCAGGGACATAAATGCCAAACAGAAACTCCCATCCCATGGTTTGGAGCTATGGCAAGTCAGATCCTTGGGTGTTATAGCATGGTGCTGCAGAAATAAATTAGTTCGTCATGTGGAAAGATGTCCTGTTTGTCTACCCACCTATCTAATCTTGTTGCCTATAGATGGCCAGGGGGTCTAAATTTTAGGGGTAGTTATGGCCTTACTCTAGAATCCATCGGCCAAAAGGCTCCTAATCTCATCACAGGTTTTTATGCCTGGTGATGGACAGCTGCTGCCCAGGAAAATCTCTGTCTCTCATCTTTGCTTTCCTCAGAAGGCAAAACAGTCTCACTCCCTGAGAGAATAGGAAGTTTAAATTCATGCTCTATCCCTATTGCCTGGTTTACTTGTTTCTAATCACATGCTGACTTTTTTCCCTTTTCCATTTCTCTTTTAAATTTCTGTCTGGCATGAGTGTTCTGCTTCTGGCACTGCTCTTTGTGTGCCTGCTGTAAATCCTCACAGATGTGTGGAGGAACTGCTGTAGGAACAGGGAATTAGTGCAGTGGTATTTTTGGTATTTATTTTATACAGGAGATGCATAAATACAGGAGATTCTGAATTGTTAAAAGAGAAAACAGAAAGAACATGATTTGAGTCAAATAATCTTAGCCCTTGTGCCAGCATGGGCATGTTTACACCATGCCTGTAACTAGGAGAGTTATTGAGTGGCCCTCCAAGCTGTGTAGAAGTCCTGCTGGGGGAAATGAGGACATTTATCCATATATATTTGCTCTTTTTCATGCCAGATGATTGAGTGTAGTACTCTGTTTCTTAGCAGAGTTATAACAATTAAAGATGTCCCTCCATACAGGCTTTTCTAATTATGAGAAAGTAATGGGGTGGAAGAAAGCTCCTATTCCCTCATTTGAGGGCACTGTCATTGAGGGAGTAATGGTGGTTGAAGGAATTCATACCTTCTGGATCCAAGGAGCTTGTGTGTTCCCTGTAGTGGGCACAGAGCTATGTTCTGATCATCAAACCCAGAATTAACTTCCTAAGAATTAGCTTAACTAATTATTGTGTGCTGAGACACCCCAAGTGGGCTTCAGAGATGCTGGATACAGATGGACAACCCAGCTTCCTGAAAATCTGAATTCCAGGTTTAGGCCAGCTAGTTCTGCTCTTTCCTGCCCTCCCTTGCATCACAGGGGGATGCTTTTTTTTTTAATAGTAAACTTCTTATTGGACAAGAGACTTATTCTATGCACTGGCTTCTGACACAATACTGCTGTGGATTGAAGTGTGATTACAAAATCTTTGGATAGATCCTTGTAATTACTCCTTGTGCAATGGCTTCTAACAGATGTTTATTTTCCAGTGGAAGATACTAAAATTTTCATGCTGAAAATCAAATATTCATTTTGATTGAATATGTATTGAGTATCCACGCTGTAGTTTGAATTACTGACATGGAGAGTAAAGGAGCTAAAGTCTGTCAGTTTGCATTTGTATTCTTGAGCTTTCTATTTCTGGTCTCAGAATCCCTAAGCCTATGAGACATACCTAAGAAATGCAAATCATAGAAAGCTTATATCCATTCTGAGGTCTGGTAACATTTTAAGGTGTGCAAACTGAAAGGCTAAAAGCAATTGCAATCCATCCTAAGTCTAGTTTGAACTGAGATCTAAAAATCTTTTCCACTTCTATGCATAACTTCTAGTGAATGAATCTCACTGCAGTATATGCAAGACAGCTGTTTCCATGAAGTGTTAAATCCTGGTTGTCTTTGGAGAGGACCCACAGCTCTTACATTCTTGCACAAAGCTGATAAGGTGGCCCGTGTCTGGGGTAATTAATGATCCTTTGATAAGGTTCATTCTTTCCAGTACAGGTAAAATGGGATTTCCTCTGCTATAAATGCCTCCAGTAACAGGTGAACATTGTCACAGAAAAATTCTGGTGGGAAGGGACATCTGGGGAGTGATTAACCCAGCATCCTTCTCCAAGTGAGGTCAGGGGTCTTTTGCAGAAGTTTTTTTTGAATCTCCAAAGGTGGAGATTTCACAGTTTTCCTGCATTTCCTGTTTCTGTACTTCACTTTCAATGTGGAGAATTTTTTCGTCTGTCCAACTGGAATTTCCCTTGCACTGACTTGTGACTGTAACCTCTTGTGCTGGTTTCTGCACCTCTTTTGAAAAGTGGCCTTCTCTTTGTAACTCCTTTTCAGGCAGTAGAATACTGCAGTTAGATCCTTCTGCAGTCTTGTGTTCCTCTGGTGGAACAAATCCAGCTTCCTTGGTGCCCCCAGGTACGTAATTTGCTTTAAGGCCTGGAATATATTTCTGAGTGTTTAGAATAATCTAGAAGTTGTCAGCATCCTCAGTAACACAAAGGCTCACTTTACTTAAATGTTTTGAAGTACTCTTGCCCATCCATGTGCTTTTTTCTGCAATATTTTCTTCAGAGGAGGTATTGATCTCATTGAGGACAGGGTATTAATTTTACAGGAATGAGTACAACATCTGAAGTCTGGAGAGATAGCTTTATTTGCATTTTGCTTCCCTATTTGTCCAATGTTTATTTAATCTAGTCCTTCTCAGGTAATAATAAACTTGTTTACTTACATGCCTTCTGTTGGCAGTATCTGGCACTGCTGAGTTTAATGAGTAATAAGTTTTTCACAAAACTTGAAGCCCAACTCCCTTTTTATGTATCAGGAATGACTTCCCTTTAATGATCCATTTTTGAGAAAATGATTCACTTTATTGTTGTGGTGAGTTGCATGAAGTTTAATTTAGCAAAATATTAATAGATTTGCAAGATGACAGAGGGGCTTACATTGAGGGGCAGTGGAATTTATGCTTGCTAAATCACCTCTATTAAAATGAAAGGAAGAATGATTGCACTTGAACTGAAGCCCAGCAGAGAAAAAGGTCATCTCAATTTTCTATTGTAAAAAAATTCTTTACTCAAAATATGTCTTGCCAAGAAAATTCTAAGCAGGTTGTAGTGTATGTTGATGGAACGGTGCCCGAGAATGTCCATCATTGTGTTGCTTTTTGCAGACTGCTGCATTTTTCTAGGAAAACCTATTTTATTATGTTTCCAATCAGGCTCTAAAACATGGCAGCCTGCCCTCTCTGCCTATTTTTCCCCTTTCAAAAACTAAAAAATTAAATTTGTAATTTCGTACAAAGCTTTTAAAAAGACAGTATAGGTAATGTGCAATAACTGGCTTTTGAGTTTGTTCAGATAGGTCAGATGGATTAATTATTTACCTGTTTCTGTTTGACTATAACATCTAAATCAGTTATTGTGCCTGATCTGCTGTGTCTTGGACGGCCACTCTCAAGATACATTGAGTTCAGTAGGTAGTGCTGTATAAAGACAAGAATTTATTTTTTTTTTTAATGTATGTAAATAAAATTGGCAAGACTACATTTTGTTCCTGCATCCGTGTGGATAGTGGTATCATCCTCTGAATTCTGGAGCCAATGGGACTGTTTTCCTTTCTGGGAGATGTGAACCCTGCTTGTAGTGTCTTAGATTTGTGAATGGTGAGTGTTATCCAAGGAACTGGGCACAATGGCTATTTACTTAGTAATGGTATTTCAGTTGTTTATCTTGCTAAGCTGAAATAACTTAGGTGGCCTGAAACATTTGCAGGCTCCCAGAAGGCTCTAATGAGAAAATAATGGATGCCTGTTCTGTATTGGTGTCTAGTACAGATCTAGTGCAGTTCTGAGGGACTAGATCTAAATAATGCACTTTATAGTTGAATCTTGCCTTTTAGATCTTTCTTCAGGAAAAAGGAGAGTGTTGGGACAAGAGTTCACTTTAGGTAGAAATTAGTTTCTACTTAATGAATGGTGGTTAAATATGAGAGCATTATACCAGGATGTAATAAAATTATTAGCCTGCTGCACTACTTATTGTAATCCTTAGCTTAAATGTGGTTGTGCTTCCTTCTGAGATGTTTGTGTTAGTGGAGTTTGTTTTCTCTGGTCTTAAATCTGAAGAGCTCATTCCCGCAATCTGCAGTCCTGTAAGATGTAGAAGTTGACAGTCCAGCAGTCAGTTTTTAGGACCTACTAAGCAATGCTGGATCAGTTCAGTAGCTTTCTTTTGTTTTTATGTTTTTTTGGTTTTTTTTCCAAGGCTCTGAGCTTCCAGTTCTAAATTCTCTGGGTACAAGGAAATGTGAAAAACATGACCACATGTAGGTGCACAGTCTACTGTGGTTAAATTATTTCTGCTACCTGAGTTAATAATCTTAAGCCAATGCTGTTACTTTTTCACTATATTGCAGCGTACTGAAGACCACGAGTACAATTTTCTTTAACCTCCTGGAACCCAGAGTCTCTTCTCCTGAATATAAATCATGAGCAGTCTGGCTTTCAGAGGGCTGTATGTACTGACTTCTCATGCTAGGGTGGACTCCTTCCTCTAAAAGAAACCCGATTCTTGCTTCTTGTAACCTCTGTAAATGTTTCTAAATGCCCTTATAGAGATGTTGCTGCCCTTTGGAGTCAGTATGTCCTTCTGCTAAATAGGCAGTTATTCCACATGCCACTCCAGTGGATTAAATCTCCAGAAAAAACATGACTTAAAGCTCAGCTGATTTCAGCTCACGAAATTGTGTACTGCCAGCTCTGTGTTCTCTCTACTTCTAGACTGGACATGTATGTGTTCTCCTAATGGCTGAGGGGATCTATACAACCAGTTGCCTGCTGCAAAAACTATTGAATATCACAGTGGAATGTCTCTAGCTGACTCCAAGAGATGACATTGTAATGCCTCTCAGGTCCTTGTCTCCAAAGGTTTTGGGGTTATCCTGCGCTGTGTGCTCTTTGCAGGGGGGCAGAGGGACACAATTAGCTCAGATAAATTTTTCTGGACATTCCAGATGCTCCTGCAGAGTGTCCACACACACCTTAAATGCATGCAGCCTCTGTGATCACAAATAGTACACAGCTTTAGCTACACAGGGGCTTTAAGTGATTTTTAATTCAGCGCGCTCACTGCGCCCAGTCATAGTAACTGCTGAAAAGATTCTTAAGGTCATTTCTTAATTCCATCATTTGCTGGTTAAAACTATTTGAACTACACACCCTACAATATGGGAGTGCTTTTTGGAGTGAAGATTGAATGTTGCTTGGTTTCTCTTAGACTGTAAAGCATCTGGCCTGGGGCAAGTGAAGTGTGTAGATTGTGTGAGGAGTGAGGACAAATTCTCCTGCTTTGGCTGCATCTGAGTTCCAGTGCAAAAACTGCTGGACATAAACAACTGCTGAGATATCTCATTTTCCTGTTTCCCACAAAGGAAAAAACAGCAGCTGGGTCTGAAATGCCTGAGATTATTTAAATGGGTTCCTTGTTATTTCTAAAGATATCTTCAGTTTCATCAACAGTGTGCAAAGTAGGAAGGAAGGAAGGACAGACCCTAAATTATCAATTTTATTAAAAAAGACTATGTCTTACAATTTTTCTTGATGCTTCTACCCTCAGTCCTAGCTCAAGGGGAGAAAAATATGCCAGTGTCCCCCCAAGATGGCATACTAGAAATGCCATCTGGCTGAGAATTTTTGGGACAGGGAGGTTGCTGGTATTTCAGCAAACCTGTGTTTGAATCTTCGTCATCTTGCTTTATGGTCACAGGAGGTGAAAGAAGGTAAGAATATATAGCATCAATTCCTTTCCTTCTTCTGGGGTGACTTTGTAATTATTCTGTGATTTTTTCTATGTGTCAATCTCATTACAGTCTGTAAGAGTACACTATAATATCAGTTCTGAGGGCTGGAACTTGCTATTTTGGAAACAGAATTGTTTTGGATTGCAAGCTCTAAGAGGGCTGCGTGTCTGTCTTCAAAGCTGGAATGAATTGCAGATTAAACCCTTAGTGAAAAAGGAAAAAGAATCTTTTTAAATGCTATTGTAAAATAATGCTTCCAGGAAAGGGGTTATGTCTTAGGAGGATGGTTTTGGTGGGCTTTCCTCCCCCCTCCCACAATGTTTTCTTCCTAAACTAATTTGGCTATACATAAATCTGACAAGTAGTATTAACTGTGGGCAAATTAAGGTCATTTTTTTGATAGTTCATTCAGATGGGAGGAAGAATGAAGAGTACTTGGGATGGGGATAGAGAATGGCAGGAAATTCTGAAACTTCCAGACCTCATGGAATCTCCTGTGTTCTGCCTTGTCACTTTTGGAAATATCTGCATTTTGTGACTTCTACTTCTCTAATGGCTCTGTTCAGAGCTGTGTAACCAGGGTCTTCTCAGTCAAGAATCTGCATTGCTTACTGCTACCCATTTCATGTCTTCCTCCTGTGTGGAGGGGGATGTGGGGTGGTGGTCTGGCTTTGGAAGGTAAAGGGGATGTACATGTGTGTGTGTGTGTGTGTGTGTCTGTGTGTGTTCAAAAAGTCTGCTGCTTGTTTCTGTTGATGGAAAGCTGAAGTAATGCATTTACAGTGGGAGCAGGAGTGGGTGATTTTTTTATAAAGAGAAATGATTCCTCAGGGCACTCCATAGTTGTGGGCCATGGGGTAATTATGCGTCTTACTTAGAGGTGTAACAAGTTCCTGGTTTTAAGATCAAAGTTGTCATCAACATCTTTGTTTCAGACTTAAGTGATTTATTTATTTATTGGGGTTTTTTGTGATTATTTTTTAAGAGAATCTGGACTCAACCTATGTATTAGCTTTTGTTTTTAAGGAAGTTCCAGAAAAATTTCTTTTTCTTAAAGGTAGCAAATTTATACTTTGCTTAAGTGGTATGTAATGTTTTAACAGGCTGTTTTAAATTTTGTTTTACTGACTCTTTTCTTCTTTGACAGAGAAGACTTCATACAGAAGTTTCTGAATTTTTAATTAAACTTGTTTTATACCTTACTATCTTAGGATGAATATTTAAACAACAGTCTTCAGTCTTGCTTCAAAATGTCCCTGTGTGCATCTTCTCACAAGGACTTTTCTCAATTGCTGCCACTTCAGGATATTGGATGCAATAAAACAGAAATTAAGAACACACCCACTGGTATCGTCTCTCCAGTTCCCTACAGCTGTAATCAGTCCACGCTGACAGCAGAACACAGCCCAGTCTACATTCCCTCATCTTACATGGAAAACAGACATGAATATTCGGCAGTGGCTTTCTGCAGTCCTGCTGTGATGAACTACAACATTTCCAGCAATTTTGGTGATTCAGAGAGTGCATCTGCCAGGCAAACCAGCAGCCCCAATCTCTTGTGGTCTGGTCCAGGCCACCTCTCCCCTCTGACACTGCACTGTCAGTCCTCACTTCTGTATGCAGAGCAGCCAAAGAGTCCCTGGTGTGAAGCAAGATCAGTGGACCCACTGCTACCCGTGGCCAGGTCAGTACTACTCGTTTCTTTAAAACTTTGCTGAAAATTATTTACTGATCCTTCAGTTCTTTAGGCTATGTGTTGGTCTCTCTGAAAAAAAAAAACAAACAAAACCAACCTAAAACGAAAAACCCTCCTCCAAACACCAAATCAGTCCTGGGCTTTGTGGGGTCTTTTAATGTAACTTCTGAAATAGGATTTCTTTTTCAATAGCTTTTTAGAGCACTATACACTGAGAAGAAGCACTACAAATGCCTTCAATATGGGAAAGTGTTTAATGTCTACAAACAAAAGTTCAAGACTGCTAGAGACTTCTTTGTGTAATAAAAATTGATTTTATAAATTAAGAAGTCCTTTGAGTGCAAGAAGTAAATGTTCATTCTTTGTCCTTTGTATATAACATTGTTTGAAATAAATTTTATCTGTATTTTTAATTTTTTTAAACCAGCTCTAACAGTTTTGAAGGCTTTTCATGAACTTAGAATTCAAGGGAAACATTTAAATGTTTTTGGTTTTAGTATTAACAGTAGAATGCATCATATTCAAAGTGTGCTGCTACTGAAAAGTTTGACATTTCTTTTTGATGCTCTGAACTGACTTTGGGAACAGCATATTCATAGGCTAAATTTTGAGGTGCAAAGAAGCTGTATTTGCAAAAAATGTGTTCCCATTCTGCACATTTACTGATATTACAAACCATGGGCAGGGTGTAGATCATCCACTGATTAAATTACTCCATTCACGGACACAACAGCTGTTGAATGGCTAATAGGACAGTGTGTTTCAGGTGCTATTCCTGTTTTAGCATCTGTATGTTTATTCACAGGGCTCCTTATTTGATTCAGCATTCATTGGCAGTAGGAAAAGTAGTGTCCTTGCAACAGTTTGAGTTCAATTGTTGATAAAGGATTTGTGCTATTTTTGAGAATCCCACATTCCTTCTGCAATGAGTGGGCCTCAGGGTGACTGCCTAAAGCATGAGATCTATATCTGCTTAGACTCACAGGTCTTCAGCCTGGCCACCTGAATAGTCTGTTCGGAGTCAGCAGAGAGAAGCAGGCAATTTTGGGGTGCAAACTTAGTTTAAGTGTAGGTGTGTGAGCTGGGAGAGACCATTTGCATAGCACTTGCATAAAGAAAAATTTCCCCAGCAGGTCTAGTGGGAATAGGGATAACATCCTAACTCCTCTCGTCTTGGTCAGTGTTTCAAATTGTCAGTACTGGGGAGGCTGCTGTAGGTCAGTGTTTGAAGCTGTCCAGATGATGGGATAGCAGCTGGAATAAGAGCCAAGAGCAAGGGCACCCCATGTGATGCTCTGCAGGGTGCTCTCTACAGAGGTAGAAGGGAAACCATACAGAACCTGCCACACCAGGGTTTAAGTAACTAAATCTTCTGCCATTTGTATAGATTCATACAGCCTACTGTTCTTGTAGCTGATGATGACCTGATTTAAAGAGAAGAAATGAAATCTGGAGTCTAAATTTATGGATTATATTTATTGTTCATCAACAAGTAACTCCTGTGCTGCTCCGTAGTTGGACATTCCCAGCGGTTCATTTGTCTCAGGATGATGCATTATAATCCCCTCTTTGTCTACAGCAGTTGTAAAAAAACAAACCAAAAAAAACCAAAACAAAACAAAAAACTTTGACATGGAAACCACAATTCCCTTATTTTGGATATCTGTCCTGAAATAAGGCTGTAAAGAAAAAAAGCCCTGAGTTTCCTTTTGCTTTATCCTTTGGTGAGGTGTTAAATTAATGTCATGAACATTATATTTATTGCCATGGGAACAATGACTGTGACACTACAGATTCAGAGATTATATCTTGAAGGAAGAGTTCTGGGAATTGAAACATAAAGGAGTAGCTCTGGGAGAAGGGAGAGACTAACACTGTAAAGTGTAAGTAATTTTAAACAGTATTTAGTCTGAGAAAAGAATTTTGACAGCAGAATAAGCAAGCATTGCTACATATTTAGACCCATTACACTTTATTTTGCCTTTCAAAGTTAAGCAAGAGTCTCATTGTGAGAGGAATTTGTTTTCCCTGGGTGTAAACATCCATAAGCACTCACTAAACCAATGTGGTCCACGTTGCTGAAGCTGATCACTGCAGAATTTGCAGTCTTGCTGTCGATTGGGTTAAAATAAGGAACCTGAAATCTCAGCATTCCCTTTCCTCACAAATAGGGTCATTATACAAATACAGAAGAAATGTATTTAACTTTGTCAAATGCAAATGATGTTATGCAGCCTAAATAGTATTTTGCATCAATAGTTGAACAAAAAGTAATTGGATTCTATTTAAAAATAGATGTGAATTATTTTTCTAGATACTACATTATTTTGTGTGAAATAGCACTAATTTGGTGATAAAGAGTCTGCTATATTTTTTTATAGGTCCTGTATGTAGTGAAGACAATAGAAATAATCTCATTAATTTTTGTTGGTGCGTGATCACTCAATTTGAATTAAAATTACATAGAAAGGAAAGGAATATGACAGTGTAATTATATTATATTTAAAAGTAGTCTGTAATTTCTATCTTCACCCCCTGAATAAAAGGATTTTAATTAAAGAAGGAAAAGGTTTATTTTCAAAATGAGCAGATTTATTACTTTCTAAAAAGTATTAGGAAACTTTAATGAAGTTGTCAGAGTGATGTTTCTGGAACTGAATTTGTTCTTCTTTTCTGTTATTTTCCTTGTGAATCTTATTGACTGCAGGTTGAGCTGGTAAGTAAAAGTTTTTGGGTACCCAGGCTAGCAATTCTTGCTTAATTAGAAATTACTTAGCAACTTGGTCTTATTTACTGTAAACTGATAAACTATTTATACACTGCTAAAACTCTGAAGACATTATTTGCATTAATCTGTGCATTCTGTAGAGCATTTAAATTGATCTTGAAGTCTCTTTGAAGTAATTGGTTGACATCTCAGTTTAATGATGGAAAAGCTACAGACATTAAGCAAAAATTATTTCCCTTAATTTTGAGGTATTTATGGCATGATTTTCAGCATACTAATCAATGTTTGGAGCATCACAGAACATGTGCTTTGAATTATAAATATTGACAGTTCTGTGACAGTAACCATTTTGGGAGTTATAATGAAGGGAGTGTCTACACAATGAGGAAGATAAAACTGAAAAATATTTTTGGCTATTTTTGGCCATCATCTTGCACACTCTGGGAGAGGAAGGAAGAGCCTTCTTCATCCTACATGTTAGGCTGATAGAGAATTGAATTTTGTCCAGAGATGGCACGTGGGAGAAAGAGTTATAAGAAACTGTATAATCTGGATGTTTGGTGGGTTTTTTTTTTTTAATTTTATTTTCTCAGTATTTTTTTTCCCTCTCTTTCTTTCTATAATGTACAATAGTTTAGGTTTAAAAAAACCTGACAGATAAATGCCATGAGCAAATCTTGCTACCTTCCAGCTCAAAGCCTTGCCAGTTCTTCATTAATGAAAAGTTGACTTTAGGCTCAAGTTTTCCAGGTGTGGCATATGCATCAACCACTTGCTGTGGTAAAGTGAGAGCTACTTAGGAGACACAATAGATACTGAATAACCTAAATAGTCTGGCTAGTTCCTTCTCCTGCAGGGTAATCATCTTGTTACCAGTGAGGAGTAGTAGGAAATGACTGAGTTGTTACTTTTTAAAAAATCTTAATTCTTTTCAGGGAAACCTTATATCTCTATATAGAAACCATGATCATAAAATAAAGAGGAAAATTAGGATGTGTAAAGCAATAAATCTTTGCCCTTGTGGTTCCTTGGTAGCAGCCAGGATGCATCCCCCATTTTCCTGCATCCTTTGGTACAGGAGCTCTGTGGGCATCCAGCCAGCTACCAGCAGTAGTTCTGGAGGACCTGGCAGCTCATCCATCTGCTGAACACACTGGAGTGCATCTCTTCCAGGAGTGGGTCTCTAACCCAGATGTGGGGCTACCCACTCCTGTTTGCTGTTTGTGTGGAAACACTGTCTGATCCCGAGGTTCTCAGGGTAAGGAAGACGTAGCTTGCAGCTCCCCATCATTTCTTGGTTCTGTTGTCTGGAAAGACAACAGCAACACCATGGCTGGGTTTGGACCTCCTGCTGTACTGCTGCAGCTGTGGCAGACGAGCAGATTGGATGCTGTTCTGCCTGGAGGAAGAATTTGTTCCAGATTGTTGCTCGTGTGCAAGCTGCTTGCCAGCCTGTGGAAGTCATACAGCTTGCATATGTGCAGCGTGACTGCCGTTAAATTCTGAAGCAGGGAGAGAAAAAGTGTTTTTTAAAAGACTTATGACTGGAAGATGGAAAGCAACACCCGTCAGTGAGATGTCATAGTGTGTGCTTTTTCTTTGTTTTTGTCCATAGCATCTCAGTGCTTTAATGAAGGTAATAAACAGTGATCTCTAGAGCATATCAGTTGTCACTAAGATGCTCTCTAGCTGACTTTGATTCTCTTCTGCCTCTCAGAGTTGGATTATGATTCCCAGGTAGAGCTTCAAATATACCTCTTCTACTAATGTGAAACACTAAATTAGTTTTTCTTCCAAATATGGGGAAACAGGGAGGGAATAGCAATGCTTTTTCCTCCCTGCATTAGCAGCATACTGGGCATGTGTGATACAGCCCCTTTATTCTCAGGGAGAGTTCCCACACATGGGTCTTTCCAGCATGACAGAAAGGAAAATCACCTGGTGATTCAGCAATCCATTAATGGGAATGTGCATGCAAAGACTGGGCTTGTTAAACATCTCAACACCCTTATGCCCTGCAATGTCTGAATGAATTAACATTTTTTTAAATCTTGCAGTAACTTAATTTTACAACAAATACCTTTGTGGAATTTTTTCAAAGAACCACCTTTTGTCCTTTCCAAATTTTCTGCTAGGAAAACGGGTTTCATTCTCCTCGAGTACTTAAAACCTGGTGATTTTTAATTGGCATGTGGGTGTGTTTGTCCTTACCTCCTGTCATGAAACCAGCATAAAGTCTACTTTAATATGATAGTTAAAATCTCTTTCACAGTATGTTTCAACTGTCTCATTTAAACTTGCTCTTTGGTGAACAGGTTTCTTCTGGCCTGGTAAGATACCATTGTTCTTCAGAAGTCATAAACCATGCTGCCTGCTGTCCTATCCCAACTGGTATCTCTTCTCCTCCCTAATGCTGATGGAAAGTGGGATGAGGAAAATGCTGCAGTTTCTAACCTATGCCTTCAACATGAAATTTATACCTCTAAGTTGACTATACAGCTTTCCTTCATTGAACCGCTGCTGAGAGCTTGCACATGATGCTGCTTTGTCTATATTTAGAAATTATTGACCATAGGCATGTTAAAACTACTGAGAAAATGAGGTTTAGAGAAAAAGTACAAAATAGATGTGCTTTCTATATCTAAAAACCACTTTACTCATAATCTAAGTTCCTTTCCTCTTGCTGTTTGTTTACAGGATCTTGGCATTAGTAATTGGCTGTTATTTCATGTTTTTATCCTGTTCTATTTTTAATCCAGGCTCTAAAAATAGTTCCCATAGTTTGGAACTATTTGCAGTACTTCAGAAATATATGTATTTTATTAACTTATATGCAGCAATGATTTTTTTTTAATATATGGAAATATTTCATTAATTGTGTTTCTCAACTCTTCTTGTTGTATTCAGGCTTCCTTTCACTTAGCATTAGGGTGATTAATGTGGATCATCACCTTGAGCAGAAAACTTTGTCTAACATGAGCTGATCTTGTAGGCAGATTCATGTTTCAAGATACTTGTCTCCAGCATCCCCTTGAAAGAATAAAGCCTCATTTAAAGGATGAAATAGTTGAGAGTAGGTGTGTGTTGTTCTGTCTAGAATTCCACATTGCTAACAGTATGAAGCAAGTACAGCTCTGTTGGTGCTGGTGTTTGTTATGTCAGCCCAAGCTGTTTTGAGTTTGTGTTTTCCAAGCGGCGCTTCCCAAAGACAAAGTCCACTTGGTCCACAAATTCCTGGACTTGTACCTTTCCAAGATTTTTTCAATCAAAAAATCTTGTCAGCATTCCCTATGATTTTTTTTCAGAGTTCATGTGAATGACATGTGAGCAGTCCAGTTTTATGCCTTTGTGTATTTTAAACCTCTATAGTCTGTCTTCATTGAAAGCTCTGAGATCACACTACATGCCTTAAATATCCTTACCCAAAAAAGGCTTAAGTGTTTCACACTGTCCTGTGTTCTGTAATAAAAAAGACTCTATAGAGAGAGAATGGAAGATAGCAGAAAGTAGTGAAAATCTTTGCAAGGTAGATTATTTTTTTCCTCTTTTATAACACTCTTTTCTTTTCTATCAGAGAAACATTAAAAAGGAAAACTGATGGCAATGAGTGTACAAGCCCAATTGCAAACAATCCTGGCTCAAAAAGGGATGCCCACTACTGTGCAGTCTGCAGTGACTATGCTTCAGGATACCACTATGGGGTCTGGTCATGTGAAGGCTGCAAAGCATTCTTTAAAAGAAGCATTCAAGGTAGGAGAATCACCCTTTCATAACTTTGCTCAAAGGTGTTTCATATGATCAGGAGCTACAGCAGTTGATCTAGGAATGAGCTGGTGTATGGTGCTGCATGCTGAAGGTAGAGCAACACATGGTTCAACTACTTTATCTTTTGGCTCTTATGTTGTCAACAGCTGGAAAAATCACAGAGCAAGGAATTTATTTCTTTAGAGAAGAGGTGGAATACATAGCATGGGAAGGTGCTGCAGCAAAAGCTTCAGTGGGATGGTACTGCAGACCTGTGAATCTGATTGCAACTTGTGTCCCAAAGTGACATAAAAATTGAGAATTTGATATAATTCACACAGTTAGAGTAGGTAATTGTCTGGAGACTTTGCTTGCCAGAAACTATTCTTGACAAGAATATATGGTCTGGAGCTGTTGAGTCATAGCATGAAATGTCTACACAGTACATAGGATATAAAAATGCCTGGTAAGTATTAAGTACAAACCTAATTATTGTTATTTCTCAGCCCTACATCCTCAGAGCCTGCATTGCAGTCATTCTTACTCTGTCACATCTCTCTATTTAAGTTTTCCACTTCACTGTTAAAACTCTTAAATATTTAGCATTTAGTTCAAATTTGCTGAGGGGCTGCAATATGAAACACAGGTAAGTCTCCATTCTTGTTAACACAGCCTATGGGCAGTGATAAACCATATTGTAGCTTTGGACCACTTAATGTCTTTAACCTTGGCTCTAATTATCACATTCTTTGGCCTCATCTGAGGCCTCTTGGTGGAAATTTAATTGTGCTGACATTTGATACTAGATGCAGATACTAACAGAGAAACTCCTGTCATTTTTTGGACTGCAACATTGCCTTCCTCTTTTTCACACACAGCCTTTAGCAGTCTTGAGATATTTTGGCTCAATACTGCAGAGTTTGTGTCACCAGTAATACCAAATTTAATTCAAAACTTATTTTCCTTTTCAATTTATTGTGCAAGTTCTGCATGAGCAAGTAACAACTTCTATAAATTGGTGCAAATACTTTTGATTTCTAAAATAATTGTAGAGAAATTTGTCTCCAGTTTGTCACAAAATGAGACTGCATTTGATTTCAAAGTGGTTTCTGTCAGAAAAATAATTTGCCTGCTCCGTGTTGCTCACATGTTTTTTGACTGTGACTGAGTTACCCATTGTGGCCTTTTGTACACCTTAATGTATCCTGTCAGGTAAGGTTTGTTTGTAATTCAGATAAATGAAAGTAAGTTCTTGGCATAAAACACTGTCAAGCACTTGGTTACAACTGTTGAAATGAAGGATATTGCCTATAGAAAAAAACACAGCCCCCCTCCAAGCAAACAAAAAAACCAAGCAAACAAAAAAGCCAACTTCCAGGCATACCATAGACCAAAACATTGGGCTAATGTCTAATTAAAATTAAATGGTATGACTGAGCAACTGTGTGTGGTCTCCTCTGCTTGTCCAATTTTGTAGGGTAGTGTATTTGTCCCACATCTCTGAACATCTGCCTGCAAGCTAAATTATCCCAAGGCCACCAGAGTTTTAAACAACTTTATACTCCTGTGTGATTGGGTTACAGTGCAATGGAGAGCTTCCTCCTGCCTTCCCTCCGTGTTGTGTGAAGAGTGATAAATAGTAATTTCTTTTCCAGTCATATGTTCCAGTAGGAAGCAGGACAAAATGTAACCTGATTTCTCCTTTTTAAAATTGTGGGTTCAAAAATTCAAGGTTAAAATTATTTTAATTTTGCAAGGAAACAGTCACAATGGTTCAGTTAAATAATTACTCTTCAGGACGTGAACTTTTGGACTTACATCAAGTAAAAAATGTCTGGTAGCTGTATCTTTGCCTGATCTATTTTTAAAGTTTGAATAAATAACTCAAACCACTTGAGAGGTAAGACATTAAGAAATGTAAATGAGTAAATATTACTGCAAGAGAGATTTCCAGTATTTGGCAGCAGATGATGTGACTGTATTTACACCACAAGCAGACTCAAGTCCAGCTACAGTAATAAACCTTTGAACCAGATTATTGATTAATGAAATACAATAATACAAAGGAGTTTGGGTGGGGGTGAGGTGAGGTGGAGAGAAGAAGAGGCTGTAGTGGAAACTGATGACAATAAGAGAAACACTTGTTCATTAAATCTAGTAGTTATAACTTCTGCTTGTGCTTTTCTTTGTACTATACAGTGTGGGTTATTTTATTCTGCTCTTCTTTCTCTCTTGGGCTGCTTTTTTTTATTAACTTTGGTGCAGGGTCAATCCTCCAAAGGCTTCTTCATTCCTGGAACTCATCTCGTCAGAGAATTCAGTAAATAGAGCTGTAGTTTACTTAAATCTTTGCAGGATTGAAGTTGTGTGCACTGCTGTTATCAACTCTGATGAGGAAGAAAAATCTCCTATCTGCCATCTGTTGAGCCCCAGTATACAGTAAGAAGTTGGAGCTTGGGAGCAAATTTACAGGAGAACATTTTGTCCCATATTTAAAAATGGTATTAGAAGGTGCTTGGCTACCTAACAGCCATCACTAAAAGCTGGTTTATGCTCTCTGGGTAACTTTTGGGCCCACAGTACAGGGTAAATGTATTTCCATATCAGTTAAATTAATGGAGCATAGATATATGCATATGAAAAAGAAGAGATGCTTAAAACCAGGATGGTCCTGATTTGGGAAATGACCAAAAGAGACTGCCAGATATGTTAATTTTTCTCCTTCTACTCTGCTGCAGGACATAATGATTACATCTGCCCAGCTACCAATCAATGCACCATAGATAAAAACAGGCGCAAAAGCTGCCAGGCATGTCGGCTACGGAAATGTTATGAAGTGGGAATGATGAAATGTGGTGAGTTTTGCATGTTTCTGCTGTTTGCTTGGGTTTTGCTGCCTGTTTGTTTCTGGGGTTTTTTTGTTTGTTTGTGTTTTTTTCCCTTCAGTCAATTCTATATAGCTTATTTTTTTGTCTTCTCCTCGGAATCCTAAAAAGGCACAATAGGCAATTAGAGCAAGGTTTAAGCTGGTTTTATAGGAAGGAATATATTGATTCTTAAAGCAGAAGACTCTTAATATTAAAAAGAAAACCTGGGGGAAGTATTAAAGTGACAGTTAAGCATGAGAGAACTACAGTACCTGAGCAGAGCTCTGTGAAGGTGCTTTACTTGCCTGCTGTACTCTGCAGAGTGGGAACCCAACACCCGCTGCTGCCTGAGCCAAACCAAACTGAAATCTCTTCTGACACGGGGTAAATGAGCCTGTGCTGGTCTCTGCTGGTTGAATGTAGTACAAGAACAGCAATGCTGCATCAAAGCAGTTGTTAATTACCCCAGGACACTCCTTCCAACAGTGCTAAGTGTGAATGCCCAGGGAGGAGTGTAAGAATGAGACCTAAGTCAAACTACTACTGACAACTCTTAGCTTCCAAAAATCAGCATTTGGGGACTTATGGTCTAGAAAACGTTTCTTGCACTTAGTAGGTCTTAATATACTAACAGAATGGCAACTTTGTCACTCTTTAATACTGTAAAATCTTCGTACCTACAGCATGCTGCACCAGCTTGACTGCCTGTAATGTGAAGAAGCAGTTCTCTGGTTGCCCGGATTTTTTGTGGGACATTGGTGGGGTATTGAGGGGAAGGCAGTGAGTGGGCTGATTTTTTTTTTTTAACAGGTTGTTTTCAGATTATATCCTCCAGCTCTTCCATCAAAAGCAGTAGTGAACCACCACAGTTTGTCACTGCACCACTCAGAATTATCCAGCCTTTTCTCTTATTCCCATCTTGTACTTACAGTGATGTGACTTCACCATAGTTGTCCATTTATAGATAATTTTTAAAGGTTACTTTTAAGAGGAAAACTTAAAATACATTTAAATATCTAATGTACTTTCACAGTTAAGGTTTGTTGTTTTTTGTAGATTCCTAAATGTACATGATACAAATAAGCTGGGGAAACATCACATAGGAACACTGGAGTGGAAAGGAGAAAGTTCTTGTATTTGGTCAGGATTTTCAAGCATGCTTCTCATTTCATCCCATGTAATGTAGATATCTATTACTATTTCCAGGCTAGGCAGTGTTTCCATGCTCCCACTGCTTTGATCTGGAGGCTGTTTGCAGAGTATTCATTTCTTTCACTTGGAACAATCTTTAGACATCCAGGCCAATTTATTGCCGGACAATTGATGCCCATTTATTCTTGTGCCAACATCATGTTGTAGCTTAGAGGGTCCCCTTCTCTTTATTGTTAATGGTCTGGTTGTAGTTATGGACATCATATCTACACACAACCTTTGTTTTATTAGGCTAAATAAAAAAATTTTCCCTCTTCTTGCAAAATAGGAAAGTAAGCAGAATCTATAAGTCATCAGTGTAGCTTGTCCCTGTCTGCTCCAGGCTGAAATAATCCATTTAGCACTTGAATATCCAGAATCATGGGCAGTATTCCTGTGAACTCTCCTCATCATTGTAGCATTAATACATATCTGTCAAAGTAGGGTACCGTTACCCTTTTTCATGGTTGCATCACATTGGCAGTTCATAATCACTCAATGACCTGTTGTGACTGCAGCCTCCCTGTTCATTTCTGGCTGATAACTCCCAGTTTAGAGCTGTAAGATTCAATTGTTCCTTGTATTGTTTTTGTACTCCTGCAATACATGTAATTTCTGTTGCTCAAATCAGTTAGTTCTTTCTAGATGAAGCTCCTGTCTTCTTCTGCACCAATGATGCATCTCAACTTTATTGGTGTTTTTCACAAAGCATCTTCTTTGCTGTCTGGCCTCCAGAAAGGAGAGCCTTATGCTTGCAAATGAAATTTCATTTGAACTTTACTTTCTGAATGGTATCACTGACTTTTTTTCATCTTTATGGCCGAGAATTTTACTTCGTTTTTTTTAACAACAGAGATTTCTATCAAGCCTCAGTTCTGGAGTTGGGGAGTTTTTTGTAAAGACTGATTACACTATGCTAGTATAATGTGGTCCTCCACAATGCTTTGCTTAAATGAGTCCTTTTACTCTAATTGTCCAGGAAAAACTGGCATTACAAATAATAAATAGTGATCATATGTACTTATGCCTTAGCCTGTGTTCCTTTTAATCTTTTCACATATTCATAAACATGTTTTCCTAAAAGAAGGCATATTTGTAGGACATTGTCTACTATGCCAGATGAAAAAAGACACTTTGAAAATGTGACAGGAAAATAACAGGAATTGTATTCTTAAAAAATTAGTTTTTTAATACTAGCATTGAAATTTGAGTCTCCTGAGAATTTAACTTCTTACCAATTTAATTACATAAAAAGGGATAGTAAAATAACTCAGCATTGTCTGGCTTGCCATATGAGTTAAGAGGCACCTGTGAGTAAAGCTGATGCATGAACACATGGTGACAGACATTTAAACCAGACAGATTTTGACTGTGTTTCTTGCATCAAATGTAAATGCCATTTCCTGCAGAGCAGAGTGATTATCTTTCAATTTTTTCTTTTAGAGCAGTGCTTAAATACCAGTTTTTTACTGTAGAAAGCCATAAAAGAGTGTGTTTTATTTTTAATGAAGGCTTTTCCCCATCTCTGTTCCTTTCCCAGGTCATTCAGTGAATGCATTGGTTCACACCTGCTAAAACCATGGATAGAATAGAATGGTTTGTAAGTGCATTTTTGCTCAATTGAAACTTGCTGTCCAGCAGAAGTGGTAAAAGAACCTCAATTACCACTTTGTCATTTATGAAAGCTCCTGATAAAGCCTCTGTGCTGTTTGCATCAAATCTTTAAATCCTCATTTTGCATATTAGCAGTAGACATCTTCAGAAAAAATACACCTATATGTGTGTATCCATGTATACATATAGTATGCAGTTCTGTGCATAAATGTGACTGGGCAGTACGTGCCATCTCTAAAAAGTAGGAGACAGTGGGAAAGTGTAGTTTTGGAGTTTCCTGGTCTGAAATTCTGTTGGATTTCATCACATTCATACCCTTTGAGAAGCCAGCCCAGCGAGCTGCACGTGTTTCAGTGGAATCTACCTTGAAGGTGCTTTGTATTAAGGTGACAATGGATTTTCTTACAAAATACACCATTGTTGCCAAAAGCACAATGAGTGCCTTAAACACTACATCTGCAAGTTTCTCTGTGGAAGTCTGTGTTGCCTTCTGTTCCAACTGAGAAAGCTGCTGCTAAATTTTGACAGCAGGACTACTAGCAGTGGTAGGAAAAAAATTGCAAAGCACTGTCATCAGGAACAAGGAAAACAGAAATACTGCAGTAAAGTCTGACTGGCAAACTCAGGTAAAACAGATCGAGATAAAATTGATCTCCTCTCCTCTTGGAGCTTTCTGGTGTTTACCTGGGGAGCTCCTGAAATGGAGTGGGCAGCTTGCCAGATGTAGTAAAGAAGAGGGGAGTAACTTCATCATTTACCTCTAATCACACTGGGAGAAGCTATGCTCATACTTGTCTTTTTTTGCTTCCTGAGGCTCAAATAGACCTTCTTCCATGAGGAGCTTTTGGTTTCCCTCCTGGACTAAACTTGACTTTTATTCCCCTCTCCCATCACCCTGCTCCTGGATCTTTCTTCCCATGTGCCACTTCTCAACCAGGTGAAAGTGTTCCAGAGATAAATCTCCTTTCTGCTCCCTCCCCACCCTGAATGAGGAGACTGAGGGGCCATTCTAAAAAGCAATGGGGAGGTTCTGCCCTTGAATACTGATACCATTCCACTGGTGAAAGAATACAGAAAGAAAACCAAACTTTTCTGTGGGCTGACAGGGTGTAGGGTTTGGCTCTCATTCTCCTGTGCTTGACTGCTGTGTGCAATTTCTAGATAACACTTCAAAATACTACAAATTGCTTTTCACACAGAAAGTAAGTGGGGGGAAAATGGCATTCAATGGACATAAGATGTTTTAATTGTATTTTAGCTATCATAAAAATTACTGTAATTTCAGTTTGTATTCTTATGTGTGTATGGCAGATGGCAGCTGCTTTGTTAGTGGGTCTGCTTGGTGAATACAGGCATTCTCATCAGAACATTTGCATTTGCTTCCAAAGGTGACTGCAGTGATAATGATTTACTAATGTATACTTGAGCAAGTTTTAAGCTCAAACACTTATAAAACCCGATTATAATATATTCAGTAGTAGAATCTGCAATTGCTGCTGAACTGGTTAGTTACATACATAGTTACCAGGGATCAAAATGAGTATTAAGAGCAGCATGCCATAAAATTGCCCACCATACCAAGCAGCAGAGGCATTTGTGATTTTCAAATAATTTGTAAAGTAGGAGTTGCTTGTGTTTTGCTGCCAGTAATATCTGTTGTGGCTTGTTCATGGATGAGTGAACAACAGGCTCATTATTTTATTCAATATGTCTTACTTCTTATATTGTGATCATTTACCCGTGTGGTCTGTGATGCTGTAACTCAAGGTCTTGCTGGGGTCCAGCATTCTCAGCTATTTTCTTGTGCAAAGAATAGCTCTAAATAATGAGAGTGTGGAAGGAAGAAAGAAGTCTCTAGTAATTTTGTGTACTTCTCCATTTGTCTGAATAACCTTTATGAATGAATATTCTCTATGATGTATGGTTAAGCACTTTGTGGTGAAGTCTGGAATAGTCTCTTATCTGGGCAGCTCTAAGTATTTTATTGTTGTGCCTTTATGCAGATGGACCCATATCTCCCTGCCTAGTTCAGCCAAACATTAAGCTGAATTTCATTGCCTAGTTGGAATTTGGACAACTTGAGGTCTATATAAATATGATAGACACTGATCAAGAATGGTAGGAATCTGGTAACTTGACAAAAGGGAAACTTCCACATTGCCATGTCCCCAGGCAAATCTGAATGTGTATTGTCAGACAAATACACACAATATCTGTATCCACAGTGGGCCACACGGATCAGCACCAACAGGAATTACTCGTGAACACAAGCTATAGAAAATATAGAATTTTTATAGCATGGATCCTTCCAGTAGCTGGATTAAACACTCAATTTGTCACATAGTGGATCCCCATATTTCCCCAGCTGATGTCCTCTGGGTCTGCTGCCGGCTGAGAACTAGCACAGTTGCTAGATCTCAGACCTCTTCCCACATAAATTGTCACACTAACACACACGTGATATGGATGCCTCCAGTAACTGGCTTTAGAAAGTCAATGTTATCCAGTAGCTGGCCCCTGGATCTTCTGTTCATCCAGGTACTGTGTGCACAGAGTCTCTTGCATGCATGCACACAAACACACAAATAGGTCTCTGGGAGCTGGTCCAAACCTATGCCCCTACTAGAGGCTGTCACCCAGATTCTCTAATCTTTTTAGTGGATGGCTTGATGCCTGGTCCCTCCAGGTGAAATGAAAAGCCCTTTCTGGTGGCTTATCTGCTGGGTGTCATGCCCAGACCACAGGCTGGCCATTCTTCTTTGATATTCCTGGGAGTAGCCTAGTCAGTGTGCTTGTCACTGATTAGGTTCTTGGGATTCTTCCTTGGGATTGTTCCTTTTTTTGTTCCTTCACTTTATGAAGCCTGTAATCAGATCTCCTAACAAAGGAGTCTGTGAATAAAGCAAGAAGTCTCCAGGCAAGACCTCATAAGTATAGTAATTTCAAGATAGTAGCAGTAGCAGGAAGGATGTTTTTGTCAAATCTATTGTGGGACTGAAACCAAATGAACCAACCTGTTACGCTTTATGACTCCACAGTCTCCACGTGTGCAATAAGAAAAGTCCCTCTGGTATAGATTTATGTTAGCACAGGCATCTCCTTATATATGAAAATTCAACCTTTAAGTATCATATGTCACTAAAATTAATGCTGACCAGCACAAAACAATTAACTTCTAAAAGATTTAGAGGACAATTTAGACATGATATTAGAAATTTTATGTGCTGAGGATTCCAGTGTAGGGCTCTCTCCAGTAACTTAGTATTTTCAGAAATCCTGATTCATAATATGGCATAATCTTGTACATTAGTTACTGCCAGACATCAATTTTAATCAAACGTTAATTTTAAAGATAGTCCTTGGTACAGAATATGCTGAAGAGATGTGGGAAGTAGAATGTTTTAGCAAATTCCTGTATTATTGGAGGTGCTTTTAGACAGACAGCTGTGCAAGAGCAGGTGACAGTGGTTCCATCAGTAACACTGATGGAGAACTGGAGAATGTTTGATGTTCTCCACGAATGCATTAATATGGTAATAAATGTATAAAAAAGAAAAAATTATTCCAGAAATTTAAAAGACAACCCTTTGTAACACAGTGTTCTGCATGTAGACCTCCAAACAGGAGGCTTCAGACATCTAGTTGTAGATGTCTGAATTCACAATGGGGCAAGGCAACTTAGGGGGTTGTAGGGAGAAAGTGGGCTGCATCTCAGTAAGATCCAGCTAGCAAGGAAGCCCAGCTGTGCTTCTGGCTGAGGCATTTACTCTGTATCATGTCCCAGACTTTCAGAAGTCTTGCCTTCTACCAGTTTACATCTAAACCAGAATTTATCTCTATTTACATTTAAAGACCTGATCTATCTCTTTTTGATGTTAATGGGCATTTTCCCATGGACTTTCAAAGTGAGCTAACTGAAGTTCAAAAGTAAGCATTTTTTAACATTTTTTTTGTTTAGTAGAATAAACAAACTCATCAGCAGAAGTCAGTGGAAACAAAGGTAAGTCAATGCTGAATATTCTAGAAATTCTAGAAGTTGGTGTTCATCACTAGAACATCCAATAATAAAGGGTTTTTCCCCTTTTCCCCAAACATTTGGTTTTAAATGCTGCAACACTGAGACAAAAAGACTTCAATGCAATCATGTGCCTCTCATATCAGGCTCAAGAAGAGAACGTTGTGGATATCGGATCCTCCGTCGCCATCAGAATTCAGAAGATCAAGTTCATTGCTTCGGCAAAACTAAGAAATACAGTGGGACAGGAACCCGTATAAAAGAAATCCTGCTCAGCACAGTCAGCCCAGAGCAGTTTGTTTTAACCCTGCTTGAAGCAGAGCCTCCAAATGTCCTGGTGAGTCGTCCCAGCAAGCCATTCACAGAAGCCTCCATGATGATGTCCCTGACAAAACTGGCAGACAAAGAGCTGGTTCACATGATTGGATGGGCAAAAAAAATTCCTGGTAAGAATTTCAGTTTTGGTTTTGTTTATCTTACTCGATGTTTTTTCCATCATTCTGTCATTCCCTACCCTGAAATAATAACACAGCAGAGTATATTAAAATCTTAAGCTTTTTATCTTGTAAAGTAATGGACAATTTATTACTCCCAGCAGTTCATCTAGATGTATTTTGATTTAGACAACAACCTAGCCAATGACTTGCTATCTAGTGTTAGTCAAATACTTGTTCATTTTTCTAAAATTCATAGTTGGTGCTGCATGTCTCATAATCTATAAATATCTCATCAACATCTATAAATACCTCATCAGCTATAAATACCTGATTAATTTGATTCAGAAGGTTCATTTAAAAAACCATGTACTAGATCACTATAAAAATTAATTTAAGACCAAATCCTTTCATGTATCCTGATAGAAGGTTTCTAATATAGTTGATGAAAACTGTTGTCCAAACACTGAGTGTCTGTAATTGCTTCACTTGACATAGTTGCTACACAAGAGCAGCAGATTGCAAAGTGGCACAGTATTGATTTCAGAGTTACCATGCACTCTCCTTCAAAACAGTAATCAATAAGTGTGCTTTTGGTTGTTGGCAACACAAGGAGCACACAGGGAATACAGCTCCAAGTGTTACTACCTTGAACGTCTCAAATGTGAGCACAGTATCATGGCAAGGGACCATTTCTGTGCTTACCTCACCTGGGTAGTATATTCTGTAGTGCATCTGGAAGTCCTAACCCTACATCTATCAGGACCAAGGAGCCAGCACTCCATGGGTCCTCTTCAGAATTTTATGCTGGAGGCAACCAGAGCATCCTGGTGAGTGCCCTGTTCCTGTCAGGCTTGTGCATTATAAACAACACTCGCTGCTGCTTGAATGCTCCCAGGGACACATCCTTACAGGCAGAAAGAAACCCAATGTGTGCCAGTACAGGAAGCAAGCTTGTTGGAGAATATTTAGTGTAAAACTTAAGCTGAATATTTGCTATCTGTCTGAGGGTAGATCCTAAAGCTTTGATCTTGAGCACTGATCTGCCTGAGGGTAGGGAGGATCTGGACAGCCTGAATAGATCAGTCAAAGGCAATTGTGTGATGCTCAGCAAAGCTAAGTGTTGAAGACAGGGATGGAGAGCAATTTGAATAGTCCAAGAGGAGATGGTTGGCAACCTGCTGCACCACTTGAACATACACAAGTCTATGGGGCTGGATGGGATCCACCCAAAGGTACCAAAGGAGCTGGCAGAGGAGCTCTCTCCAAGCCACTCTCCATCATTCATCAGCATTCCTGGCTAACAGGGGAGGTCCCAGATGACTGGAGGCTTGACAATGTGACAATCATCTGCAAGAAGGGTCAGAAGGAGGATCTGGGTTGCTATAGGCCTGTCAGCCTGACCTTGGTGCCCAGAAAATTTTTTGAGAAGTTCACCTTGAGTGTGCTCACATGGCAAGAGGAGAACAGCCAGGGGCTCAGGAAAGGCAGGACTTGCCTGACCAACCTGTCCATGTTGTGTGACCAGATGACCCACCTAGGGGTGAGGGAAAGGCTGTGGATTTTGTCTCCCTGGTCTTCAGTAAAGCCTTTGACAATTTCCCACACCTTTCTCCTAGAGAAGGTGGCTGCTCCTGGTTTAGACAGGGATGGAGTCACTGGGTAAAAAACTGGTCGCATAGCAGGGCCCAGAGAGCTGTGAATGGAGTCCTACCAGTGCCAGCTGCTAGACCACATTTCCTTGTCATTACAGTCTCCACAGTGTTGGAGGGTTCAGGCTTGACTGTTTTAAGGTGTGCAAATCCCAGGTCAGATGAGAAAAACTTGATTAAAAGATACCACTTCAGAGAACTTCATATAGTTAATCTGGTAGGAAGTGAATTGTGAAGGAAAACCAGAGAATGTCTTATACATTCTTTACCTAATTTTAAGCAGTATTTGTATGGGAAAAAAACCTTCAAAACCATCTTTTCCATATTCTGATATCTATTAATTTTACTTTTTTATCAATGTCTTCTTTTTTTAAAAGAAAAAAATAACCACAGACAGAGAACCTATATTAGTGAGGTTAATCTTTTAAATTTTTTGAAAGAGCAGTTTCCAAAGCAGCCCTGATTTTGACATTGATCACTTTTAATTTATTTGTAACATCTGTCAGATATCACAATATTTTCTTAGCCATAAGAGAACTGCGTGAATAAACCCAATTAAAGCAAACTCTTTCAGAACATTTTCTGAGAATGTTGACACTTTATCATTCTGATCTCTCCTGTTACACAGAATAGAAGCAAATACCATTTTAGAACAATGCAAATGATAGATGTAACATTTAATATGTACCTAATTACAAGTAATATTACCATATTACATGCTAGTTAGAGTATTTACTTGCATGTGGATATTTTTTTCTATTAAAATAACTGTGATGATTAAAGCTCAGCACAGACTTTCAGTTTTCAAAAAGTCTTGTATGAAGTTTATCATTTAGATCCATGCTCTGCTTCTTGGAGGTAAGGTCTTGGGGAAAAAAATACGGAGTTCTTGAGTAATGGCCCAACAAAGAGTAATTTTACTTTTCTTGAAAGCTGCAAAGCTTTTGTGTAGCTGGCTAAGAAGCCCATTTTCACCACTAAATTATTCCTGGATATTATTTTGACACACACCTAAAGTGAAAGAAAAAAAGAAAATCTTTTTATTTTTCCTTATAGATGCTGATGTTAACAATATCTACATTTCTAAATAGGAAATTTAATGTTTCTTTTCTTTCCTATTTAATATTTAATGACCTTTTGTTATGTGTTTTACTCTGACTGTATTTTTGTCTCTACATTCAGTGCAATGGATTGTATTTTTGTTGTTGCTCAGTAATATATGAGCTGACAGCTCTATTTTTTCCTTCTGAATTCCAAGCACTTTAATCTTAAGTTGTCAGATAGCAGAACAAAACTCCTGTGATTGCCTTTTACTTTATGGACCTACTCTAGGAGTTGAACCTGATTCATGGCTGAACCTGTATTGCTAATCAATAGGATGTTGTTATAATATTGAAATTTGGATTAATTATCTAACCTCATGTGTTTCTGGCCAGAAAAGTGTGTCTTTTGCTGGTTACTACACATACAGCACAAGTTTTTCCTGGTCTGTCTTAGGAAATTATAATTAAAAGGCCATGTACGAAGCATGTATAGGACATGTACTACAGCCACAGAAAAATACTTAATTTACCTGCAATGGAAGCTGTGCTGGTGATGTGCTGTCCTCAGTTTTTAAAGTATAAGATTTTTAGGAAAAGGAAAGGTACAGTCCTTCTAATAGCTGTGCTCAGTGGTTGCACTCTGCTAGTGCTGATAATATGAATTTAGCAGATGACATCTGAGATATATCAAGCTCTGCAATCCTCTGGAGATTCAATGCTGGGACTTGGTCTGGCATCTTGCTCAACTGCAATTTTTTAAACCAAGTAATTGGTTGTGTATGCTAAAGACATTAGCACAGTCTGTGTAAATGTTTATTTAAATAAACTTATGAAATCTCTTTGGGTTCTTGTTTCCCAGGGAACTGCTGCTGTCAAATTTATACTATTCACAAGTCCACAATTTATTTTTTTAAAAGCACTTTTAAAATTCTGCGTGTGTGTCTGGCAGATAATCTGGTGTTGGCTGTGTGGATTCTGTAGTAAATCCTGTGACAGCAAAACCCAGGAGGGAAAGTACCACTCATAGGCTCCTGTTTACCCTTCTTATTAAGTAAGGAGCAAGTCTATCGATTTTGAAAGATGGCACTTTTAGCAATGATATGAGACTGTTTGTATCACCCAGTTTATGTCAACCCAGAGCTGTCACAACTGTCTTCAAGCCTAGTAATTTAGTAAGATTAAAATACATGGAGTGTGTGTATAAATTACTGACAGCAGGTTCTTTGTCAGAGCAAACCTACTGTGTGAGGTTTCAGACCTGGCACAACACTGGGGACTGCTCTTGGTTTGGAACACAGCTAGGGTCTGACCACTGAACTGGTTGTCATTGTATCTGTGTTTTATTCTTTGAGCAGTTTGCATTTTAATAATTAAAACTTCTTTTGTTTTCTGTGTTTTGGGATTGGGTTTTGGGTTGGTTTTGGTTTTTTTTTTTTTTTTTTACATGTTCATTTTTTCTCTTTATTTGCCTTCTATGCATCTATTGACCTGAGTATTTTTTGCAGAGGAAGGGAAAAGGAGGGCAATGAAAATCTCTCCCCTCTGGCTGTGTTGCAGGGCAATCCGTTGCCTTGCTATAAGTTCTGGAGATAACTCAATACTGGAACAGGCACATCACATTAATTCTGTTGTTGTTTCTGCAATGGTGTGAATGGAGGCAATGGGGACACTAATACCTTCACCAACTACCATGATCCCTGATCTTTTTTTTTTCTTTTTCCTGGCTTATGGCAATTTTGGGGAAGGGGGCAGCAGGAAAAGCTTGGGCTGGGATCAACACATCTCATGGACAAAGGGGATGGTAACATAGAGGAACCAAGATGTGGGTTCTTTCAGTTGCTCAACAAACCCAGAAACATGCCTGTCTTATGAGATTTAAAAAATCTGCAAGCAAAAACCATATTCATTCTGTGGAAAGGACAGACTATTTTCTTAGAAGTCCAGTAATCTCTGACAAATGTGAGTTTCCTAAGTGATTTCCTGGTGTTTCTAGGGGGCTTTGAGACCATCACCTAAAGAGTTGGCCAAGCATATAACAGGCCCTCAGCAGTCACTTGAGGTTCACCAGCTGTGGGAGTAATTTCCCTTTAGCATCCCTCTGCTTTATTTCAAATGTTTTATGAAAGATTTAACCAAGATAGTAATAAATATTTATGTTCCTGTTTAATGTGGCAGCAATGTCCTTCTGATGTCAGTGCTTTTTTTCCTGGCTTTCTTCACAACTCTATTCTTTCTGTTTCTTTTTGTTTCTTATATACTCAGTCTTCTTTACCAAGACAGAGAAATAAACAGATTGATTTATTGCATGCTATTTTCATAATTTTAGGGTTTATTGATCTCAGCCTCTATGACCAAGTAAGACTCCTGGAGAGCTGCTGGATGGAAGTTTTAATGGTTGGTTTGATGTGGAGATCAATCGACCATCCTGGGAAACTGATTTTTGCACCAGACCTTGTATTAGACAGGTAAGAAATTAATTACTTGAGAACACTTCATACTAGCATGTCTGGAGGTGGACTGAAAGGTAAGAGGAAATGGATTAAGTATGGGAGATGCTATTAACAGTTTATCTAACAATATCCTTTGCCTACATTTGTGACAATACTGTCTTGAGGTTCCACATACTTACAGGAATATAAGGAATATAAGCATAAACACTATGGTGGAACTTGCTAGCTCTTTAATTCCTGTAGCACATGACAGTGTGAAGTTTCTCTGTATTTTCCACATCTTTTTTTGGGTTTGTTCCTTTTGGTCTCAGTCTTTAGACACATCAGCACAATGCACAACATGATTGATTTATTCCAGCTGATAGATTTCCTCCTCCCACCACAGAAAAAATAGCAGACACAGTGTCAGGCCATAGCTTAATTATTTCAAGTAAGTTTTCTACATGGTTTTTTTTCCTGCTCCTAGGGCAGTCATCATAAACAGTTATAATAATGAACTCTGCAGCACTATGCAAAAAGTATTTTTAAAATCCTGGGTAGCTTTTTAGTACCGAAAGTATTTTTTTCAAGCTAAAGCAGAGTGTTTGCAAGACTAAAAATATTACTCCATAACATCATGTACCAGCAGGGAAGAATATGGATTAGTAAGAGGTTTTTCCTACAGGAGTTTAGAAGGACTTGACCTAGGCTTCATATTGGTAGCAACTCAGGAAACAATCTGCTCTCTTGGGTGCCTTTAAAATGCCTCTTAAACTTTTCAACCTGGGGAAATTCGGATCTGTACCAGTTCTGTGGCTTGAGCTGAATAACAATCACTATCATAGAAACAGAAAGCAAAATGGGTGAGTCAGAGAAGTAAATGTAATTTATAAAAGATACGAAATAAATTATTATTTGCTCTTACAAAATGCAATGCAAGGACATGCTGTGTTGTTCAATGCAATGATAAAAGTTCCTGAAAAGGTATGATACATTCAGTTCCTCAGGAGCCAATATCTGCTGAACAGAGTGTGCTTATTTGATGCATTCCTTCATCTCCACACCACACAGCACGGTGGGAGCCAGCAAGCACCTGGGTATGCTGTAATTTGGGGTTCTTTTAAGGTGTGTACATGAAACTGCTCTGTAACTTGATTGGTTTTATCTTTGCTGAACGTCAGATACATTTCCTATGTAATCTTTACAGACAAGGACTTCTCTGATGCTTGTGTCTTGGTGTTGAAACTGAGAGCTGTCTGTCCTCCAAAGCTTAAAATTCCCCTTGCTGGAGGAGCACAGGCAGTGTTCAGGCAGCTGCCTTTCTGCAGTACTTGCTGTGCCTGTTTTGTGTTCTCTGCCTGTGCCTGCCTTGCAGCCTGAGGGTCTGACCAACACCGTCCCCTTGGGATGCAGGAGAGGAGTAAAGTTCTTTAATTCTCCTGCACTGCTGTGCTTAAGTCGGCCTTGTCTTAAAAACACTACAGAGAGAAAAGTCATAAACATCCAAAACTGCTAAAATCTACTTACATTTAAACACCTTCAAAGGAAAAGGTGCCAGGGGACTGGGGTAGAGGTTGTTTTATTCTTTAAAAATGACTTGTTGTTCCAAGAAGTCAAGTCCTGAGGCTTCTGTCAGGTACAAACAGTGGTTGTGGTATTAACTCCATGTGAAACCAATCTGGAAAATGATTCAAGGTGGTACTCTGCCCTTCAGTACAGAGTTGCAGACTGGTTATCCAGAACTATACTGTCTGTGAGGATAAAGCCTCTTACAGAAATATGGTCATACTTGCCTGTTGTCAATCCTGCACATGCTTTAAAGAAAAAATCAGTTCCTTAGATATCCTGGATTTTTTTACCAATATAATTTTCAATTTAGATTTCATGATAAAACCTTTTCAATTCTCGCAAAGATGAGATGGATCAGGTGGGGGTAGTTTGCAGCCTTCTTTGTGCTTTGACTTTTGTCTGCCTGAGTCAGAGTTCCTCAATTCTACTTTTTCTGTAACATTTTAAATGTGTTTCCATAGGGATGAGGGAAAATGCGTAGAGGGAATTTTGGAGATCTTTGATATGCTCCTGGCCATGACCTCGAGGCTCCGAGAGCTGAAACTGCAGCACAAGGAGTACCTGTGTGTCAAGGCAATGATCCTTCTCAATTCCAGTGAGTATGCAGTTGGCTCTGATGCTCACCAAACTGTATTTTTTATTTTGAGGGTGGTTGGAAACCAGCCTATAAGAAATGGCAGAAATACCAAGTGAGATAAAGCCATTGAGAGCAGTAGAAAAGGACTACTAACTGTCAGATTGAAAGGATTTTTTCTTAATAGGCTTCTGAATGGTTATCATTTGCTGGATTTAGGGTTTATATCCTGTTGTAGAAACTGCATGAAAGACCCAGGATCTGAAAGCTTCTCACAGAGTGAGGCTCATGGCACAGGTTTTGGGTGTGCCCTTTTCCATGAGAACTTTTTCTCATACCTCTGCATCCTAGTCACATGTGAAATTACTGCACAGCTCTGTGAAGCTGTTCTTAATTCTAGTAAAACTAGCTACCTAACTGAGTGATGATTCATTTGGCTTAGGTGTTCCTATTAAATAGTAATTAATTGGTAGAAATTATTGAAAGCACTCAGTGGTTCTGCAAGACTTTTCAGGATAGGAGTTTTGCTTTGCAGCCTTTTGCACAAGGCAAGTAGGAGTGTGTGTTTGCTAGTTTAGAGCAGTGTGCAGTAAAGTAATTTTATTCCCCAGAATATGTTGTAATTAATGTTGTCTAAAAAAACCAGCATCAAAATAACATCTATTTACATCTAATGTTTTCAGCAAGGAGCTGCTGTGTAATTCTCAGACCAGTTCTGAAGGGGAGCAACTCAGCTGTTATCTCACTTGTTTTTTGTAACAGACAACAAAAGCTGGGTTTTTTCTTAAAAAAAAAACAAAACAAAACACATCCACATAAAGCTAATGACCTGCTGTGGCACCACTTGAACATACACAAGTCTATAGGGATCCACCCAAAGGTACCAAAGGAGCTGGCAGAGGAGCTCTCTCCAAGCCACTCTCCATCATTCATCAGCATTCCTGGCTAACAGGGGAGATCCCAGATGACTGGAGGCTTGACAATGTGACAATCATCTGCAAGAAGGGTCAGAAGGAGGATCTGGGTTACTATAGGGCTGTCAGCCTGACCTTGGTGCCCAGAAAATTTTTTGAGAAGTTCACCTTGAGTGTGCTCACATGGCAAGAGGAGAACAGCCAGGGGCTCAGGAAAGGCGGGACTTGCCTGACCAACCTGTCCGTGTTGTGTGACCAGATGACCCACCTAGGGGTGAGGGAAAGGCTGTGGATTTTGTCTCCCTGGACTTCAGTAAAGCCTTTGACAATCTCCCACACCTTTCTCCTAGAGAAGGTGGCTGCTCATGGTTTAGACAGGGATGGAGTCACCATCCCTGGATGTATTTAAAAGTGATGCATATGAGGCACTTCAGGAAATGCTCTAGTGTGCATGGTGGTTTCTGTTTGGTTTGGTTTTGTTTGGTTTGCTTGTGGGGTTTTTTGTTGTTTTGTTTGGTTGGTTTTGGGTTTTGTTTTGGTTTTGAGAGGGTGGATGGGGGTTGGATGCAGTGATTCTGGAGGTCTTTTTCAACTGTGACAATTCTGTCATTCTCCCAAGCCCCTCTTTATGCTTTTGCTGACTTTCAGGATTTTTCACTGTAGCCACATGCTGTATTACACCACCCTTAGTGAGCTGTGGGGAGACCATGGCCAACTGGGTCTATGAGCAAGACTTCTCATCATGTTCTTCTCCCTTCCTAGGATATACCTGGAGAAAAAAGAGTTGTTTCAGTAAGAAGGTATTAGAGCAAGCAGAATGCTGTCATTGATAGTAGTTACTACAGAGTGGTTCAAAGGAAAAAGCTTGGAGAATGAGAGTATGTCCAGCTTTGGACTGCAGGGTCTATGTTCAACACGTCATCTTGGGAGGATTTGGGAGAGTTACTCAGTTTTCAAATAATGTGGCCACCAAATTTTGGCAAAGGAATGTAAGTTGGAACTGTGTGGCACATGGAGGGAGCATCATCTTGAGACGGGTGTCAGGAACTTCTCTAATCACCAGAAAAAATCTACAGCTTTTTTTTTTTTTTCTTCCTCATGGTCAGGGAGTATTTCTTTCTCTTCTCTGGTTAGGCATGTTTCCCTTGACAGCAGAAGAACCTGAGAGCAGCAGGAAACTGCATCACCTGCTTAACGTAGTCACAGAGGCTTTGGTGTGGGTTATTGCAAAGAGTGGGATCCCCTCACATCAGCAGACAACTCGTCTGGCCAATTTGCTGATGCTCCTCTCTCACATCAGACATGCAAGGTAAATGTTACAGAATGTGTGTGAGGAGTGAGGTGTCTGTGTTTGTTTATTACAGCAGCAAAGCAAGGCTTGAACTCGAGCTCTCCTGAGGCCTCCTGGTACTGCTCTTCATCTTGGTTCATTGCAAGGCTTCCCTTTCCAGCACAACCAAACAGGCAAGGTACTCAAGTGCTTTCTGGCACTCAAAAAACATGTTGATATTAAAATGCTGTCTCAGCTAAATTGTTCATTATGTACCTGCCTGAACAACTTAACAATAATAACACAAATTCAGCCTTTCAGAAAGAACCCCACCAGTAATCACAACTCTTCTGTCCAAAATAAAAATCTGTATCAAAACTGATCTGCAATGTTGGCTTTGGTGGGGCAAAATCTACTTTGGATACCATGTTTTCCCCAGCTCAGATTTGTTGTCTTTTATTTGGAACCATGACATTTTTGCCAAGTGACTGGTGCTACAGCAATGCCAAACTCCTGGTGTCCCCATGGGAAGCAGCTCCTCTGCTCCCTGGCACTTCCTGGAGCCTCCTTAGGCTGCTCATCTTTCCTTGCAGTAAGCAAACTCAAATGCAGGGCACTGCTAACAGGTGCTTTAATTTTCAAGCTGTTTATAATTTGAAATTACTTTTCAGAGCCCAAATATTCACTATGTCTTGTCTTTGGACTATCTATGCAGGGAAGACAATCCTAGCCCCAGGCTGGAGCATACAAAGGAGAGCTGGGCTTATCTGGCTTTGTGCAGGGAGGCTGGAAGAGGGACAGGCACCTTTCCAGCTTCTGGGAGAGTGAGTGGTAGCAGCTGACTACCCTGACAGGAAGCTTTTAAAAGCCAGTTTGTGAACTGGGATGACTTTGAGAGCTACAGGCCCTCCAGGAGCTGCAGCACCAGCCAGAGCTGAAGCCAAGCTACAACTCTAAAGCATTGATGTCACCTGGGTTGCCCACTGGTTTGGGACACCACTTCATAGCTTCACAGGAGCTCTTGTTCTGGCATGGCATGAAAAAATATTGTGCATCTTTGCAAAATTTTTTGTATTTTCTTATTAAAACAAGAAGTTTTATTCTGTGCCTGTCTCATCCAAAGTCTGGAGAATACTTGTGAGCTGTCTCTATGCTGCTTAGCATGGGTCAGACATTTATATTTAGTTCTGGATGTAGCTGATGTTCTTAGCCTTGATTACTAAATGATGCAGGACTCTACAGGAGATGGGTGCAGGAGGAGAGCTGTAATTTCTTCTTTGCCACTGATGTGTTTATAACCCTTGAACTGTAGCAGAACCTCATTGTTCTGGAAGTATTGCTCCCCCTTCCCATCCAATTTGTCAGGTCAGCTTTGTGCTGGCTGGCTGCTGCCATTCCATTGTGATAAATCTGGTCTTCAAGAAGCACACGTAGATTTCTACCCCAAACCCTGAGTGCATCTGAACAATAGGTACGTGCAACTGCAGTGGCAACAGCCTCCTCCTGATAGTCCAAATAGTGATGCAACCATCAAGCATTCAAAATAACTTTGTTCTTTGCTGCATTAACAAAAAAAACCCACCTACTTTTAAGCCCTGTAGCCATCTGCAGGGTCTGGCTCCAGAGATGCACAAGGGAAACAAGCTGCCTGAAGTTAGCCAGAGTAGTTTGGTCATCCTTCTCAGCAAGGCAGGAGAGGGAGGTAGTCACAAGAGCTGTGAGATCCCCTTTTGTCTAAAGGTGCAGAATGTGGGCCTCCCACAGTTACAGCATCAGAGCTTTGCTCGTTGACTTCAACAGGATTGGTACAGCTGCATTATTTTCTGAAGTCAGTTTGTGGGATGTAAAACAAACCCTTGGTTCCCTAAATAGTAGACCACACAGCTTCAAAGGATTGGGATGTTCTTCCTGCTGATAGTAGTGAGAGATCTTGGAGATGACAGCAGCTAAATGCTCTTAACTCCCAATAAAAAAAGGACTCCCTTGAAGACATGGGAGTGTTTTCCTTCTCTGTGTTGCTGTGATCAGATCTCTGACTTACTTCTGTTCTTCTTCACAGTAACAAGGGAATGGAGCACCTCCTGAGCATGAAGTGTAAAAACGTGGTCCCCGTGTATGACTTGCTGCTGGAGATGCTGAATGCCCACACGCTCCGAGGCCAAAGGAAGTCCCCGGTCACTCATCCTGAATTTGGCCCATCAGAACAAATGGAGGCTGGAGACAGCCTGCGACACGGGGCAGCCCAGTAATTCTGCAGGGACCTGGAGATGTGATGCTTGTTCCAAGCTGTGGGAGAAAACAAAGCTGCTGTGATGGGACTGCTAAAGTGTGACCAAGTGCAAGTCCTCATCTCTTCTAGATTTGCACACCGGTATCTCGGGAAAGGATCATGGGATGCACATCTCTGTGCATCTTTCTGACATTACAATAGCTGCACTTTTATAGTGCCTTGTCTGGGACTCTTCTAAAGCACCTTATGAACTTACGCCTCAGAACATCACTGCAGGACAGGGAATTACTGCCTATCCTTGTGAGAGGCAGGTGAGCTGAGTCAGAGAGGTAAAGAGCCTGGTTCAAGATGGCAAAAGTCTGTCTCTAGGCTAGGAGTGAGCACTGAGGTCTCCATCTCCCAGACCAAGGTTTCTAAGACCTGACTAGATGATCTCCTCTTTCAGCATGAAGTTGTATGAAATGTAGAACATCATCACTTGGGGCAGATCTGACTACCTGTACATGCTGGTTCCTGGAGAATACCTGCTTAGCTGAGCTAGATAAAGTGCCGAGATCTGTACAGCGTGAAGGAGTTTCTTCTGTTCTTAAATATGCACCAGCTGCAAGGGCCTTCACTTGAAGGCCATTTGGAATAGCTTCTAGGGCCTGTTCAGAGCCTCTTCAGAAATGTTAAACCAAGCTTAAGTTTGTATTTTGTGAGCCTGTTCTTAACACTCACGTTATTATCCGCGTGTAATTCTTCAGTGCTTTAAGCAATGACCAAACTGCCTAAGTATTCCAGTGAATGCTGACTGTGATATTTTGTCTGTGATATTAACATGTTGTTTTATATATTTATTAATGATGTTCATTCTATTATGATATTTAGGTACTAGAGGCTGCATTGTGAATGTGAACTGTTTGCTTCTGTCAATGATCTGTGAATCAGGGCTTGTGAAATCAGCTAGAAACAAACCATCTCGCCTCCCTTTTTGACTCATGTCAGGAATTCTGTCCTGCCCGTCCAAACCCTCTTGCAAGGGCAAGCTTTTGCCTGCTGCCTCCAGGTTTGCTGCTTGCTTCTTTTCAAAGTGCATGGCACCTTGTGCTGTGGTTTTCACTTCTTGTGTGGAACCCCTCAAAGAGCAGGGGGTGATGCTTTTGGCACTTTCTTTGCTTCACGAATTTGATGAATTGTTGGAATTTCACTGAAGATGTGGGTTTAAACCCCCCTGTTGTGCTGATTTCTTCACATGTTTAAGCTGTACTGAGCAAAAACTCCAGAGGAAATACCTTGGCCAATTACCTCAGCAAAGAGCAGAGGCATCATTCATTCTGGCAACTGCAAAGATCACATTGTGATGTGAGCTTGGCTTGCAATCACTCTAAATGGATGTTTTAAAACATAATATGTGTATGTTCTGGGCATTCTGAGTATGGTGAAATTAAATTGGCATCACACCAGAAGTTTATTTTGAGCCAGTAAGTCTTTTGGATTAGGGACTTTGATTAGCATGTCATTTGCATACTTTGAATATGGGTCAAACTTTTGATCTTGGTGTTTTTTTCAAAGCCAAGGATAGTATTTTTTATAGGAGGAGCATAAAGAGTTTTCAGTGAGTTGCACAAGTCGATTGTCTTGTTTTGATCTTATACTATACCAGATGCTGCTGCTGGTCTAAATTTTTACTAGCTGCCTTTATACTGTTTTAAAGAAACTGTAATATAGCAGTGCCCTTCTAACTGAGTGTAAGGTTTATTACAAAAAAAGGGAAAAAATGTGACTACAGTCTGGAATTCATTGGTACTTTCATTCCGAGGAAAGTTTTACTGTGAAACACATGAGTTTCAGTGTTCCCTGGGCTTGTTCACCTTCTGGCTTCAATGCCTGTTGTATTGTTCTTTTTCTGATTTCCCTTATTCTGTGCAGTCTTTTTGTTTAATACAGTTTTTCAAAGATGTGTTGAAGTGACTTTTTTTTGTTGTTTGGTTGGTTTGCTTGAGAAGTGTTGAATTTATGTGCAATCTTGAAACAAACCTCTTAAAAAGAAAAAAGGAAAAAGTGGGTATAGGTTGAAAAATTAATACATGGAGTGGTGTTGTAAAAGGGCAATGTTGCAAATTTGTGCCACGTGCTGTGATTCATATAGGCACAATGCAACTAGGAAAATATGGTTTTAACAGCTGTTTTTGTCTTGTTGAACATAATTTTATTAAAAGTTACTGCTAGTGTTTTAAAATTGGCAAAAGCTACTGGCTGTCAGCTCTGGATTAATGCAGCTGTGCTCCTGTTTGGGTGAGGAGAAGGTGCACACCTCTAAACCAGCAGAGTTTATAAACAGGGAGCTGTGTGACAAAATGACTCAAACAAGGGGGCCTTTGTCTCTTGAGAGTGGTATCAGGCTTGTGATGGGGCTGTGATCCCATAGCTTCTCTCAGATGCTGCATTCCTGGTGTGAAGCAAGGTCCCTGTCCCTGCAGAGCTTTTTCAGGTCAGAAGTTGGGGGATGTTTCCAGTTTCAACAGGAATGACTGGAGTGCTGAGTGGGTACGAGGTCTGTGGGGAGGAGAGCAGGGCTGGTTTATGGCTTTCCCTGACTGCTCTGATCTCCAGTGGCTTCTGCTGCTGAGCCAGGACCTGGCCAGAGGTGGCTGTTTCTCCCTGAAGAAATTGTACTGCAGTTCTAGGATGCTGGCAGGGGTGAGCAAATGTGATTCATGCAGGAGTGCCAGCTGCAATGGATTAAAAATAAAAAGAAAGAAAGCCAGAACAAAAGAAAGAAGGAACAAAAGACAAAGACAGAGAAAGAAACAAGGAAAGACAGAAAGAAGCCCAAACGTGTGTGTGCTGTTAAAAATATGTTGAGGTTCCCCTGAAATCTGAAACTAAAACCAAACAGTAAAGCTATCTGCATTTTCTAAAAGAAATGCGGCAAGTCTTGGAGCATTTCAGGTAGGTGAAATGCTTTTTTTCCAGGAATCTGAGACCTTTTCCACAGCTTTGTCTCCTTGAAAATGACACACTTTTAGTGCTGTCACGTTGCCAGTCTATGGGAAGAATGTGGAGAAAAGATGTGTTGAAACACACAACCCCTCCCCAAGAAGGTGGGTGCCCATGAGAGACAAGTTGCTTTTGCCTTGAGAGCTAAATTTAAAAAAAAAAAAAAAAAAAAAAAAAAGCTTGGGTTTGTGGCTTCACCTGAGGTGCCTTAAAGTGAGAAGAGTCTAAGGGTCTGTCACAGGGTTTACTGCTTTCTAGGGCTGAACAGGCATCATATTTATATTCAACATCTGTATCAATATGTCCTGTCCCATTCTTTGGGTGGCAGAGTAGCTCACAGCACTGTTCCTGGCTGCTGTTAAGAGAGCCCAGCCAAGGACAATAACCAGCAGCTGCTTTTAGTCTCTGCCCAGCTGTAGGCTGCACCATTTCTTTCAGCTGTGCATGGTCCTGTGATCCTTCCATAGAGTCTGAGATGGAAGTCATAGAAATGCCTTTGCTATCATCACCATTCATCTCAGAAGAAACCACCTGATATTACTGGTATCCTGAAAGATAAAAGTTCAGCAAAGCAGTTAAGGGTGGGGTTGTCAATTGTGCTGACTCAGTGCATAAACCAATACTGAAGAAAATGTTGAAATTAAAAAGGCAAGTGCATTGCTAAAATACGAAAAGGAAAGAATATTTACATTAATTTTTCAGTGTTTTACTACTGAACTGGTGTAGTAAGTTAAATGACACTCCTTCATAGCTAAGACTTCATTTTACTTATGATCCTAGATACTTCCTAACTCTTTCCATCTCTAAATGTAGGATTCACATGAACTTATTAATTCTTGAGTCTCAATGATTTCAATTTAAGTGCATGAGGAAAACAAGATTGCTATGCCATAGAAACACCAACTTCTGCTGCTGTCACCTAAAAAACCAAAACCTCCTTTGTCTCTCACAATGTCCTGTATGAAGGTGCTGGCACAGCCATCAGCAGTGGTCACTGCCTATTTCCTACATACGTTTTCCCCAGAATTTTCGGTTCTGTCATACTTTCTATGTGGTTCTAGTTTCAGTGTTTCACCCTCACTGCAAATTTGCAATGGAAATGGGTTTAGGACTGAGGTTGGTGCTTTTTAAGTACTTGATGTAAGTACTAAGTTACACTAGTGCAAAAAAACCACACAACCTCCAACTTTCGCTCAGCTGCTCCTCAGTTCTGTGAACTTCCAGTATTTGTCTGGTGTGGTGGTGTAGCATTCGTTCAGGTGTAGGTTGCTGTGGCTGAATAAACAGGTATCATGAAACCAAAATAAATGCCTTTTTGGTCATTCCTTTCCTGCAGCTGAGCTCAGCCTGGTTTCATGAGTGAAACACGTGTGGTCACGGTGCCTGCAAATGCCTCAGCATCACCCCTGATACCACTCTGCAAGGTGCAGCTTGATTTCCTTCCTCAGGGACTCAGGTTTGTGGGGCATTTCCCAGCACCAAGTGGCTGCAGAAGCCCTCAGAGTTCAAGGCCCTGAAAATTCAACTGCAGGGGATGCAAGTCACAATAAACAAGTAGTCCCCTTCTTCCCATGCCAGCAGAACTGTTCTCAACTATTTCGGGGAGAGGGGGTAGCTGAGAACAGATGGAGGCTTCATCTCCTCAGCAAAGAAAGAAGGTTTCAACTCAAAACTCATTTTGCCTGGTCTCCCTCCAGCACTCCAGGCGTGTGTGTGTGCTTGCTCTCACTATTGCTCTTGCCCTTTCTTAATGGTTTTTTTTTTCCCTTCATGGAACACCAGCAACCCAGGCCTGGGTGAGATGACAACACTAAGAAATTGGTGGGTATGCATAATGACTTGATGGAAGCAGACTTCAGTGTCAGCCTACAGTGCAATGGTTATAATCAACTGGAAGTAAAACTATTTAAAATAAGTTTGGAGGAAAAAAACATTTAAGTGATTTTTCCCAGACTTTCTTTTTTTTGGTGACATTTTGAGATAATTTCATGAAAGCTCCTCATTTTATATATTACATCAGCTCAACAATTTGATATAACTGTACATAATGAAAGGAAATTGCAGGCTATGAAATTTTCTTTAGACCTTTTAACATTGTTCAATTTTTTTCCCCCTGCACAGGTTCTTTAATGGCAGAAGACCTGAATATCATGTCAGCGGCTGACTATTAGTTCCTGGCAGAAAGGTTTGCACGGGCATTTGTGACAACCTGGCAATGAAGTAATGGTCAGAGTTGGCTGACATCTACAGAGATAGAAAGTGAAATGAGCTCCATCTGAAAGTAATTGCTCTCAAAATACAAAATAAGGATGGCAGAGGAGAGAGAGGAGAGTGTGCATCTGTCTGTGTGCAGTGAGGGGCAGGGAGGATCCATCCTTTCTCTCCCAGCAGGGCATTCCAGCGAGAGCTGGAGCTGTGCAATCCATAGCTGTAGCACTGGCCTGGCTCTGAGCCACAAGCACACAGAGCAAGGTGCTGGCTCCCCAGCTGAAATGAAAAAGCTGCCAGGTCTGGAAGTGCTGCTGGACCTGGGAGCTGTGAGCAGGCTGGTGCCCAGCACTGCTCCTTGGGACTATGGTGCAGACACTTCAGTGTGGAGCTGGCAAATCACAGCCCACAGCTGAGCACAGAATGCCAACACAGACTGCCAGATGGTGCCATGACTCTAAGTGTCAAATAGCAGCTTGGACTTTCCTAAACCATGTTGCAAACTTGGTAGTTAATATTTTAGTTTAATGTCCTGGAAATGCACCAGTCTGCTTTTGCCACCATGGTTGGTAAGGAGCTGTGGGTTTGCTGCAGGGATTGTGGTACTCTGAACCTGTAAAGGCAGAAAAACTTGCTTGACAAAGTGCTCTGCCAGCAGGTGGGGACTATGCAACTACCAGTGGTGAAAAGTGTAGGAAAGGTGGGAGAATTCTCCCTGGCTGATCACCAATCCCATTTGCTATAGGGAAGCAGTACAGAAACTGCCTTCTTACTCTCCCACCCCATCGTCACTGATTACTGAGTCTCCTCAGAATGGCAGCAACTCATTTCTGGACCATTCTGAAGAATGCTACCATTTCAGCTGATTTCAGCCAATCTTCAAACCAAGAATAGTCCTCCAAGAACTTCTGCAGCTGGTACCGGGTTTCCTTGGTGCTGAGAGGGAGATGCAAAACCAAAAAGGTTTTATCACAAACTAACTATAAGCTTTTTTTTTTTTTTTCAACAGTCAGCTTGTGCCAAATGCTACAACACTTTTTCAAAATGCAGCCTCAGGCTTATGTAGGAGCCATTAGAAAAAGAGACTTAATGCCCTCAGCTTTTCATAGACAGCATGGATTCCATCCTTGCCACATGCTGCTCGACGTCTCGCTCCAGATCCTGCTATTGGAGAAAGAGTAACTTGAGTAGAAGGAAACATGTAGAGCTGGGTTTCAAACACACCCTTTCAAAATGCTGCAGAGGATGGGGAAAGAACAATTTGTGTGTCAGGAAAAGCTTTTTTAGCTTTAGAAAACAGCCTAGCAGGATGAGCTGTGCAGCTGACAGGCTGACGGGTCAGGACAGAACAGCCATTCCAGAAGGGAATGAGATCCTGCTTTGACAGATGATTTTAATGGGTCTGGCAAAGACCCTTTTTCTCATCTGCACCTCAGGAATATTCTACACCAGAATGTGGCCTCTCATCTTCACTACAACTGTTCCCACAGTCAATGGAATTGAAAGACAGAAAAGGAAAGTCTTATGTACATACTTCTAATAGAAAAGGCAACTCTGTGCGATGATACCAACTGTAAATATTAAGGAAATTACAATGTCCAAACAATGCAATTTTTTCAAACTATTTGTCTTTCCCAATGAAGGATTCAGAGCCTTTTCCTCAAATAACTCTAAAACAAAGCCACAAATTAACATTTTCCTGAAAACAGTGAACAGGACTTCCCATTAAATGATATTACTGATCTCAGGGAATGGGTGAAACAGAACAGCTTTTTCTCTAGACTTACAAAACCAAAGCACAACAAAATAGACCAGAAAAAAACCAACCCAAACCAGACATAGTCTGGAGTAAATAGAAGATGAGTTGGGAAAATCTTCCCACAAGTCAGCAAGTTGCAAGGAGCTGCGTATCCCCCCTATAGCAGTCTGCAGCTTTGGTACAGGGTCAACTGAAAGGGCTGGGCCAGAAATGGTCAAAAATTGAATTTGTGGTGATATACAGCTTTTAGGAGTGCAGAAGCCAAACTCTTAGACATAAGTGAGAGGCTGCTAGCAGACCCAACTTAATGTTGGGCAATTTATTAAGGATTCACAGCTCTTTTCTGAGCAAGAGGCAGCAGTATCTTTTTAACACAGGCTCTGTGTCTGGGGGAAGCTCTATCCCAGTGCTGGCACCTGGAGAGACTCTTCTGAGCTTATTCAGTTACACAGGACTTACAGCTGTATTAGTGAAAATGAGAACTGGAACCACAGATTTATAAAAAAAACCAGTCTCCTTGTACTATGGTAATGTTGCTGACATGATCTTATCACTTGTGGTCATGCCTGGGTTAACCCAAGCTAGAACCCTTGATGTTTTCCAGGCTCTTCTAGAGGACCTGCCTGGATTTTGGTACTGCCATGACTCTCTCACTCTTGCTCTACACAGCATTCACCTGCTTCAATTGCTCTTCATGGTGTTTGTCGTAAAGCATCATCTGGACTTTTTCCAAACTGCACTTTGCAGTGAGTGAAGTTTGTTACTTGAGGCAGACTCAGTGCTTGAATCCAGCACAACATCACAAAAGCAAACTCCCTGTGCACTCCTGTGCCTCCACAGCATGCATTCAGGCAGCCCTGATGGGCAGGGGTAGTGCACAAGCTCCACGTTCAAGTGAGATTTGGCAAAAAATCAGAGGCCAATAATGCAGTGTTTCAGCTCTCCACGTCTTGAATAACTACTGCTCTTGTTTGGCTGTGAGTGACAGCAGGACAGTGCC